>NW_016204432.1:0-2248 GCF_001687245.7 Rhagoletis zephyria
TACTTTATCGTTAGCGCATGACAACAGAGTTGTATGCCACAAGCAACATCCCGCCAGCAACATTTGATACTATATACCCGTAGGCAATAAAAGAAACGTCACATCATTTTTTTTTTTTTTTATACTTATGTTTAACAAGAGTCATTTTGTTATGGTGCTAGTTAAAGTGGATATGTATGTGCATACAATACACAATTTTATTACTGCTTATTAATTTTGATTAAATGCCCGCAAAATGTTGTGGGTAGTGAAATTCGCAGTAAAAACTTTTATTTTCCACAGTCATTCACATGCCTTGACTAAAGTCGAAGGTTACTAGGCCTGCTTTTGTTATTGTTTTCTATGTAGTGCAAATATTACAATTGGAAACTGAGGGCGTGTTGCCGGCATTGTCACCGTCTGTCGCTGTGCCTCCGTATTTGCCTTTACGTGCGTTTCAATGATAGTCTGCTTGAGCGAATATTTTGTGAGATAATTTATTATTCAGTTCTTTTTTGTTGTTTTTTTGTTTTTGTATTTAAATGTAAATGATTTGGTGTTGATTTATGACTGAACATATTTTTTCCTCATCGACAATTAGTCTTGTACATTCATTTGGTNAAAAGTTAAATCAAAATAAATGTACAAATTTCTTCTTAGTCCAGTTTTCGAATATCAGGAGCTTGGACGTGGCGTAAAAACTTTTCGAAACTAACTAGTAATTTCAAAAAGTCGTAATTATACTGGACCCAAATCGCGGCATTCGTGATCGTCTGATTACTCGAATCAAATGTAATGGCAGCTGTTTTCTCCCCAATACAATTTAAATTGTATCGCTATCGAATGCCGTGATCTCAATATCAAATTTCAAATAGAATTACGTTCGATGTCGAATGCTACGATTTGAGCGCTGATTTCGTTCATTTATGCTTAAAAAAAGAAGATTGTCTTTATGAAAAGTATATGGTTCATACTGACACAATCCAATGTGTCGGCATGTGCTCACGTACGGTTGCAATAAAAATGATCTATGTACATATATTCTAAGTTGTGCCGAAGAAGGTGTCAAAATTGTTCTATTGATCAAAGATCAAAAGATGTCCGAAGTCGCTATTAATTCAAATAAAAATACACCAATACTTTTTACAATCCACAAGCTGTTTAACAACGATAAAAAACGTATGGCAATTAAGGAAGTGGAAATATGTAATCGAATGTGTAGTTCGTTTCAATAACAAAGGCATTCAAAGCATTGCGCACTTTTTATTAACCTAATGAAATACATTATTATGTACATACATATGTATGTACATTTTATGTACTTTAATGTACGAATTCAAATTTAATTGCAATTCACTTCCGAGAGCATTCGGTGGGCATGTAAAAGCATTTAAAGCACTTTTAAAATGTTGAACCGCATTGTAAAAATAATGCATATGTACATGAGTACATAAATATTTTTGTATGCACATACAAATTCAAAAAAAAAAAAGCTGTGAATGAAATAAAAGCAAAAAAGAAATTAAACGAATTGCATTTTGCCCCAACACGAGCGCAATTAGTCGATGAATGAATCACAGCAAGCATGCCCACATGAATTAACTAAGTTATAAAAATATCTCAAAGAACATTTCATAAATTTCACTTTTCACACGAAATGTCAAAACCAGTTGTATTTGTAGTTCAAAAACGCTGCCGTCGACGCAGATGTCGGCGACAACGCCCGCCACATCAGCAGCGTTTTTTTTTTTTAATATAAACAACATCAAATTTTAAATGGCTCACACAATTTTTCCTCAATGTCACTGTTAAATAAATAAACCAAAAAATAAAATAAAATTGGTGAATTTTTATTTGGCAAACCGCCAAGTGAAACACTCATAAGCACTGATGTGCCGAAAGGCAAATACATATGTACATACACATGTACATAGCAGCTATAAAGTGAATATGATTGTGGGGCGTATGATTGATCCGTCGGCTTGGTTAAGTGGTCAATATTATAAGCGAAGGAGAAATTTTTTTTAGGTGAGACAATTAGCCGCTTTGAAGCCCAGCAGTGAGATGGCGTTAAGACACTGACAGGCACAGAAACAATTCCATTGACACTTCAGTCCGTTTTTAGATAGCCAAAAGCTTTGATAATTTTCAGAGTATAATTTTAGTAGGTTAATTTAGCGAGGCGCAAAAAAAAGTAATGAGCACATTGAGTCCATGCACGCAAAATACTATTGTGAAAAAAATGTTTAATTTCGTTTGTTTGTGCATC
>NW_016204433.1:0-1060 GCF_001687245.7 Rhagoletis zephyria
GAAATACTCTGTCGATGACGTCTTGAATGCTCTGTTGCATTTAACAAAAATTAGGACGGAAATGATATCTCATTTGTTGTGCGATCAATAGAACTGCACCGTTTCCGATATCCAAAAGTTGCCTTGAAAATATTTGGGCAGACGCATCTTGCAGCAAATGCACTCGCATATTTGTTGGGAGCGTAATTTTTTCGACATAGTTCCACAGATGCGATACTTTTGAGCACGCGTTCAACACCTCTGTAGCCGTTGATCGAGNGATGCGATACTTTTGAGCACGCGTTCAACACCTCTGTAGCCGTTGATCGAGGTATAACGGGTAATGTTTGAGGAAAATCACCTGCAAGAAGTATACCAGCGCCTCCCATCGGTTGATCTTTTCCACGAAAATCTTACATAGCTCGCTCAACTGCTTCGAGCGATTTCTTATGTGTCATGGTGCATTCGTCCCAAATTATTATTTTGTACGTTTTAAGGACTATGGTCATACCATATATATGTTTCGTTCTGCTTCAAATNCAGCTCGCTCAACTGCTTCGAGCGATTTCTTATGTGTTATGGTGCATTCGTCCCAAATTATTATTTTGTATGTTTTAAGGACTATGGTCATACCATATATATGTTTCGTTCTGCTTCAAATTCAATGGAAGCTTAAGTGCTGAATGCGCTGTGCATCCGCCATCAAGTAGTGTTGATGCAATCCCCGGTAATGCTACTGCTACTGCAATCCCATTTCGCATTCGAACTGACGCCGATATTAAATTGATGAGAAAAGTTTTCCCCGCACCTCCTGGATCATCTAGGGAGATAATTCCGCCATCTCCTTTGATTACACGTTGCATGATTTTGTTATAAGCTTTTTCTGATCAGCTACTTAAAACTCTTTTTGCGTTTGCACAAATCGTTATTAAAAAATTTATTATTATTTTAAGCCTTATTAAATTATGCATTAATATTGAGCACTTTTTTAGTTTTTAAATATTAAACAAATTCGGTTTTTAAATTGCAACCTGGTGAAATTTTTCACAACTCTGGCATTAACGTGCATACATATGCACAC
>NW_016204433.1:1198-2248 GCF_001687245.7 Rhagoletis zephyria
TTAGGTTGTGCTCAACGCGCTCACAGTTTTCAATGTATTTTATATGGGGAAAAAACAACTTTTCGTAGAAATAGTGTAGAATTCTTGAAAATCAATATTTTTCGATCGGAAAACTTTGCTTAGCTTCAGGAGATTCCCAGTAATAACACCCAATTGTTCCTTTAACAATTTTTTCCTGGTAACTATATTTTATAGGTCCTAGAAAATGCAATGGGGGGACCAATAAAAAATCTTTAATAATAAAAAAATTTTAAATAAACAATTGGATATTAATATTTGAAGTCTCCTGAAGGGAACCACAGTCTTACGATTGAAAAAGATTGATTTTCAAGAGTTTTATACCATTTTTACGAAAATGTGTTTTTCCCCATATAAAATACATGGAAAACTTTGAGCGCTGTGAGCACTNATTTTAAATAAACAATTGGATATTAATATTTGAAGTCTCCTGAAGGGAACCACAGTCTTACGATTGAAAAATATTGATTTTCAAGAGTTTTATACCATTTTTACGAAATTTTGTTTTTCCCCATATAAAATACATGGAAAACTTTGAGCGCTGTGAGCACTCCCTAAATATTTTTTGATTTCAAAATAAAAAGATAGGGGAATATTTATTATCGGTTCAGAACAATCCTAGGGGGTGGCGGCATTAAAATTCCGACTTTATTATTTTAGACCACTCTAATGCACACATATAGATTTAAAAATTTAGAATCGGCATTTTCCTTCTGGTAAGCTTTCGGTTTGACAGACTTTGAAGTTTATCGCACAATATATCTTTGGTATTTCTTAAAAATATTATCCGATTTTATTTTCTTAGGTATGTGGCAACCCTATATGATAATTGGTCTTGACTGAAACATTTCCCGATAGCTCCCGTTTGATACGTATCCTGCGAAATACTTTTTAATGTACACATTTATGTCATTTTAGTTTTTTGAAAGAGGTGGCAACTCTACTCAAAAATATGTAAATGTTTCACCAATACCTTCCGTTTCATACACATATTGTAATATTTGGTGTGAGTTGCATTATTCATTATTTTTC
>NW_016204434.1:0-2248 GCF_001687245.7 Rhagoletis zephyria
CTAATGCATGAAAATCCTAACCTCAAAAAAATCACCCGTTACTTACTTACTGCCCATGGATACTTACTCACTCACTAAGCTTGGCGTCATTAATGCAATGCCAGCCAACCCAATTTGCCAAACGACTTAGTAACGCGGTCGTTTCCGACTCGTTCTGGTGAACTATAGAAATCCAATTTTAAATTGTGAGCAATATTTAAAAAAAAGTCAGCAAGCATTCCTAAAAATTTCAAACTTTTCAATCTGAATGAAAATAAAAAATATAAAGCAGTTTTATAGCTGATTAAAGCTGCATTCCTAAAAATTTCAAACTTTTCAATCTGAACGAAAATAAAATATATAAAGCACTTTTATAGCTGATTAAATTTTAGTGTAATAGTAAAAATTTTGTATGGAAAAAATTAATTTCATTTGAACTCATTTCGATTTCACCCAAACGACTTCACCAGACCGACGTCGTAACGACGTCGATTCGATGAGAAAAAACGAAGTCGGAACGTCGTTGCGTTTTGTGTGGAAAAAACGACTTCGCTTCGAGATCGTTTCGAGTTCACCCAAACGACTTAACCAAACTGACATCGTAACGACGTCAATTCGAACTCGTCTTCGCTCTGTGGCAAATTGGGAATGCAATGGAAAATGCAAGTGTATACGAAAGCAAGCAAGCAAATGCACCTTGAGCACACACAAACACACACACACACAAAGGGGGTGGGAAGATGAGGTGAAGAATTGAAGTGTTGCTTGCGGGTGTTTATGCTGTTTAGTTCTTACTTATTATTATTATTTTTTTGTTATTGTAATATTGTTCTTGCTGTTTTGTTGTTTTTGTTGTTGTTGTTGTTGTTCCCCAATCAACAACAAAAAGGCCCAGGTTGCTTGCTCGTTTCACAATGTTGCAAGTACATTGCAGTGGAGCATGCAATCAGTTATGTATCTCATAATTAGTTTTACGCTTCGGTTTTACTTTCTTACATTCTCATGGTTGTGTGTAATTGTTGCTGTGCTTGTTGTATTTATTTTTTTGTTAAGATAATAGTCACTTTTTTTGTTTTGTATTTTACTATTGTACGTAAATAGTTGTGGGTTAAATAGCGTCGATTACTTTATTTAGGTAAGTAAGAATGTAAGATAAGTGAAGTGATTTTGAGGTGTGCAACGGCTGAGAAATAGGGTAAATTACGGTGCGGTTCCATAGAAGCAGCCAACAGAAGAACTGTCTGTTAAGATTGTGGTGGGCCTTACAGAACTGGACGGAATAAGAAAGGCTGTTGTTAACTTTAGTAAAATTGTGTAACCCTATTTGGTAGCAATTTGGCATAATACCACCTGCCAGCCAGGAAACAGTGGGTGGTAGAGTATTTCATAATTTAGATACTATTAGTGTTGCTATTCAGTATGCTAAATCCAGTCATCGATGCAGAGCGCCGGAAGGTGGAAATTTTCATCCTTTTCAGGAAGGAAAAGCTGGTCTAACAACTTTGAGGACTTACAAATAAAGAGACGAGAACATAAATAAAAAAAGCAAAGAAATCGTTGGCAGGCATGTTTCCAATACTTGACGACGACGACGATGTAGCAGATGAAATGTATCATCACGTTCAAGACAAAGATGGCATTGTTCCATCGTGTTTGTGTTACAACAAAACGATTGCACACAACTTCAAAATTTGCGGAACTAAAATTTATAATTTGCATCAAAAGAGCTGCAAGACAGATCCGATAAGAAAAAAAGAACCCGCTAACAAGAAATTGGCAGACATTTTCCTAAGACCAAGAACATTGAACTGAAAATTTTCTAAAATTTTAGAGAAGCTGCAAGACAACTTGCCAAAGATTGAAAGAAAACTGTCGATAGAAGAACCCACTAGTCCGAGAAGCTGCATGGTTTTTTTTTTTAAATATAATAATATAATTTTAAAGCTCGTTAAACCTGGCTTCTTCTTTTATTCTCGCTGTAATCGGCTAAGCTATTTTGGCTGAGTTCAATACAGTAGTCTAGTAGTACCTAAGACCAAAGCTTACTTATGCACTCCAAGTCTACATTCCAAAACTCTAGGCTTGGCAAAGTTTTCCGTTATATTATCTCAAAGACCAATGAAAACCAATTTTGCAAAATAATATTTTCTTTATTTTCCTCACCTTTGATGTCGTTCATTGACTTCTCTTAAAATGCATTCATTTTTTATTTGTATTAAATTTTTTTTTAGCATCGTTTACATTGCACTGCTTATTACTCATTATAATT
>NW_016204435.1:0-2248 GCF_001687245.7 Rhagoletis zephyria
AAATTTTATGACCCGTTTTTGCGTCAACTTGTCGGAATAATTTTAAAAGAAACTTGAAGGCTGTAACAAGAGTTTCTATTTTCCAAAAGTTATGAAATGCTAAAGTCGACCATATAACAATTTTAAAGTTTTTTCCTTTTTCGCAGAATGCTTGCAACATTGTAAAATTTTTAGTTTTCTGTGAAAAAAAAGATCGTTAAAAATATCTGAATCGTAAAGAACAGGCACCGAATTGGCTAATTAAGAGCATTTCTGCAATTAAACCCCTAATTGCAACTAAATTTGCCTTATAGAAATTCAAACAATTAGCTGGCAATTGGTAACTAATTGGCACCAAATAGTCGTAAAATTGCTGATGCATGAGAAGTAGATAAGTCCACTTTTTATGAAAATTTTAATATTGAAGCAGGAAGTGAGGCAAACTAAAAAGGCATCCCTTTCTAAAACCCTAAATTATTTATTTTATTTCTGCACATTTCTATGCACTGAAATGAAAATTTGCAAAGTCGAAAGAAATCCCGAAAATCCGATAAATTCAAAGAACTCAAAAAATTTGTGTTAGTTTCTGCCGACTCGCAAGAAGTTATGTCTTTCTTTGAATACGCAACAATGCTGCCATCAAAGTTTCGCAAAATATTTGAAGTGAATGAGTTTGCGAAGTTTTTCTGCTTTCTTGTGAAATTCGAAAAACTGGACATAACAAGTTTTAACTCTAAGCTAGCGATACGGAAAAAGGTCGGTAATTGAAGTTCTTATGCCCGACACATCGCGCCAAAATGCCCCATACCTAATGCTTGCAAAGGCGGGACAGAAGCTCTTCGAGGCAGGATGGGCAAATGGAGTTGTCATGTAAGCCTATCCCAGACAGATGTTTGTGCAACGTGAAGTGACCGCTCAGTTTTATATGAACATATGTTTATTTTTAGTCTGCAGATGGACTATAAAGCTTCCGCAAGTATGAAGACGGTAAGTGCCGTAGTGCAGAAGGAAGCTTAATGGGCCCCAAAACTGATTTTTTTCACTGGACTGCAGAGCTGGCGAAAGTAAAAATAATGCGGCATACGCCCAGGGGCATGCAATGGAATAGTGGCAAAAAAATATTTCCTCTTACAATTGTTAAACATTCATATGCGCTTTTTAAAATGTCAAGAATAAAGGTATAAACGTCTTTAGCCTGTTTTTGTTTCCTTTCAGAGGTGTTCGGTCCTATTCATTCCTCTGCTGCCATAACTAGTCCTTTCTTAGTACCACCGAGGAAATACAGCAGCTTTAATTTAGAAATGAAGTACTTACTAAAAACGCAAATACTACGCAGTTTGCATAAATAGTTTTAAATAAATACTTTGGAAAAGAATAATAGTTTCGTTTACACCTAGTCGGCGACACGCCTAATGACCAAACTTTCCACCTCAACAACACTAAAATATGTACATAAATTCTCAATTGTTGAGATGTCAATAGTGGTCCGCTGTCAGCGTCACCAACAGTCCCAGCATCGGAAAAGCAAGCAAAGCAAATATTTATGCACTTACACATATGTACAATGGAGAATCATACAAATTGCGAACTACTTAGAATTTTGCAAGTTGCCTTATATTTTATCTTCTTATTCTTTTCTCCAACTATTATATGTACCTATTATCCTTTCGCATGCATGCATGCGTGCCTGCTGTTATTTACTNCATACATATACAATGTAATGGCATCACACATTTCCAACATACATATGTATTTATGGGTGAGTGTAGGCAAGTATGTTTGCTGATCGGCTATAGGTTTATTTGCTTTTAGACATGAAGGGGTAGCCAAGTAATTAGTAAATGCATTGAGCCGTGCATTTGACATAAAAGTGAAATCGTGCAAAATGTGTACTCAGTCAAATACACACACACACACACACACACCCAAACACCAAGGACATGTGTATGTATGTATGTTAATTAGGGTATTCCTGAACATAAAAAGGGCATACTCTCTTTGCTGACAAGCAGCACTATCAGCGTATGTCGTCTTTTTAAAATAATTTCCTTCATATCTTGCCAAATTTGGTTAGTGGACAAACCTGTATTTTTGAATAACCAAATCCAATTTTATTTTTACTCCTATCCTGGCGGAAGTACGAGTAAGCCGAAAGCATCTTTGTTTGATGCGTTATCCGTTTTACTCTCTAAACTTTGACTTTTTATAGGATATGCCAGGCTTGAAAAATTTTCAAGCGAGCTCCTGGTTACAAATAGGCTATTTTATC
>NW_016204436.1:0-2248 GCF_001687245.7 Rhagoletis zephyria
ACTAATAAATGAAAGACAACTATTTAAAAAGGAAAAAATGATAATAAAGCAAAAATAAACACAAATAAAAATTAAATAAAAATAAAAAAATTTCTTAAAACAATATCTATAATCTAAAAATTAAACTAGAAAAAGAAAAAAAAAATCAAAAATTAAATAAACATTTTTTTTATTTGTAAACAAAATCTGAAAATTAAAAAATAAATTAAATAAAATCGTAAAAATTAAAATTAAGTTATTCTTTTTATATTTCAAACAACGTAATATAATAAAATGAAAAGAAAATTTAATTAAAAAAAGAAAAAAAGTAGTTCCTAAAAATGAAATGAAATTAAAAAAATGTTTTTTTTTTTTATTTTAAACAACAAAATCTTAAAATAGAAAAAATTAACCAAAAAACAATAAAATTATAATACAAACCAGAAAAAAAGTATAATTTAAAAAAAGAAGAAAAAAATAAATTACATATGTTTCTAAAATTAAATGACATTAAAACAATCTAAACATTAAAAGCATATTAAATTAAAAAATAATTGTAAATTAAAAAATGAACATATGTCCTTATGCACTCGTACATATGTATGTATGTATGTATATATGCAGTCGTATACTGCATATATGTATATTATAGTGATTATTTCTAAATTCTGAAACCAATACCTCGGAATAAGAGCTAAAAACCAAATTTGTCTCAACTAAACTCTACATAAAATTCTTGACGGCAAAATTCATTGGAAATGAAGAAGTGCCATGTTTGTATGTACATATGTATGTACATATATGCAGTTTTTCCCAGTAGAATCCATAAAAGTTTTATGTTCAATAATATGAACTTCCTTCGTTATAACTTTCCCTACAATACTTCTTTGTGTGCGCATTGTTTCCTATAGGAATGAAACTACAACAAAGTTATAAACATTTTAATGTGGAACCGAGATGACCTTCTGGCATTTTCATTCTCAGCATTCACAACTTCCTCAGGTTCAAAGGTGCACCATTAGACTATTAAATTTACACTTTTTATTACGTGCATATGTTTATGAACTGTGTTATTGTGCATATACATATGTATATGTGTGCGTACATATGTAAGATTTTAGTTAGGTAAATAAGTAAAAAGGAAAAATAGTTCATTCAAGCCGCTTTAGGTAATTATTTAATACTTAATTAAATAGGCACATAGACTATATACATATGTATGCACATATGTTTGTACGTATTCGCTATTTACCACAAAACAGTTAGTTGGTAGAAGTAACAGTAAGAAAATATTGTAAATCGCTGTCCAATTCAATTCATTCAAATCGTCACGTAAAATCTGTAAATTTTAGAATGAATTTGCTAATACCATTTGTTTGTTCATCACAGGTGGATAAGTTGTACTTCATAAATGAGTCGATGACGAAGTCTACGAAGATACCGATAAAATCTACTTCTAAGCTTACGCCCCTTTTTCTTTTGCTGCTCTCTGGAATTCCTGTAAAAATATTTTAAAAAAATAAAAAAGAGCAGCAACAGCCGCGATTTTTCCGGAATAATGACTGAAATTCTTGGGGTATGGAAAGGATTTTGCTCTTCTGTCAGTTTTTATATTAAATCAAAAAAAAAAAACAAAAAATAAAAAATATATTAAAGAACATTTATATTAAAGAAACATTTTCACTTAAATTGTGCGCGCGAGACTGGCTATAAATCTATCATCTGTCAATAATTGCATTGTTTTTAACCGAATCTCATTGCATTCGATCCAAAGAACGGCTTTGAGTTCTATTGGAATAAGATTCTATAGATATCTCATAGCCTTGGTGGGAACGGAAAGCTAATCTACTAGCAGTCAAAATGGCCCACTCCAAAAAAAAATGTATTTTCATGTTAAATAATTTTTTTTTTTTTTATAAAAATTTGGTTCATAGTTAAAAAGAAAATTTCCACTGTTTTCTGGCCCACTTCCTCCCATACAAAAATGAATTCAATCACACATTGTAACCTCCTCAGCAGCGTTATATCCAGGTCATGAACAATAGCCATTGTGTTACATAAAGTAAGAATTTGCACGTGCACGCTTATATAATAAAAATAACGTAAACCTCTTGAGAATTGCTGCAGCCAATTGAAATTATTGATACATGAATTGATCAAAGCGAACACTTTTTTTTTGAGATTAAATGCAATCCAGTTGATTTTGCTCATCGTTTGGTATTTTTGCAATTTTCTTTTGTGGAGTAAAAATATAGTTTATATAGGGCAC
>NW_016204437.1:0-171 GCF_001687245.7 Rhagoletis zephyria
TAATAGCCCGGCCCTCCTGGCTGAGGTAAATTTTAATGTTGCTTCTCGAGTATCAAGACACTTTCGATATTTTTAAGGCCATGCAAAACTAATTTTGAACTAAACGAATCATTCCGTGGTTTATGTCAAGATTTTAACTCTCATTCCAGCACGTTTGACATATCGGACTCG
>NW_016204437.1:305-2248 GCF_001687245.7 Rhagoletis zephyria
ACGTATCGGACTCGATTTTTACTATAAAGAAAACTATTATTTCCACTCTCAATAATTGAAATACTATCTTTAGCATATCCAATCAGCTGATGAATTTGATTCTGTAGCTGAATAGTTTTAGATCTCGACACTTAACAAACTCCTGTTTCCACTACTCGACACCAAAAAAACTAAAAAAAAAAGGTTCCGTACGTCATGCGTACTGCGCCCCTCGTGTCGGTTGGGCGGGAATGGAGGCTAAAAAGCCGTTGGGATTAATTAATTAAAATTCTGTGACTGGTTAGATATACGTCTGTGCTTTTGCGCAATATTCCAGGGACCGAAAATAACAGTTATTTTTTCCCGAGTTAAATTTGTCCTAATATTTTTTATTCCGAAATAAACGTCCTATCCGGGTAATAAAGAAACCGCTTATTCAAATTAAACAAATTTGGTATCATATGAAAGAGGACTGAAATATCTTTTAAACTAACCAACTCTATTTATATTTTTTTATAACTTAATACTAAAGAAATTCATGTAAATACATACCTGACCCAATGTTTGTTCTATGGTAATTAATTAACATATTTTATTGAAATATTTTTCAATGTGAGGCTTTCCTCTTTTATACATTTTAGTTTTGAAGCTATTCGAGTCCTCTTTCATTGGATACCAAACTTGTTTAATTTGGATAAGCGGTTTGTTTACTATCCGGAAAGTACTTTTATTTGGGAATAAAAAATACTTGGGTAAGTTTAATATTCGCATTCGCATTCGAATATTCGCAACAACCCTGGTATAAATGCTTAATACGCGTTCGTTCGATTTTACAAAATGCGGTATGCAATTAAAGGGCTTAGCGTGCGAATAACTTCTTACTTTTTCAAAAGGAGTTACCACCACCTGATAAAAATTCAAATTATTTTTAAGTTAAGTCAATTATTACAGTATGAGTATCGATCGAAATGGTTTCTAAAACCTTTATTTCTTGATTATATGTAGTAGGTTTGCCACCTCTTTCAAAAAGCAAGTTCGACTTAAATAAAGGCAAAAATTTGAAATGTATATCCTCATATGGATGTCAGACGAAAAAGGTTGTGGTTTGAAAATATTTTGCAAAGGGCTGCCACCTTTTTATAAAGTTAGATTCAATGTAAGCAATAGGTTAAATAAATTATTAAAATCAAAATAAAGCTATTTAATAGGGCTCGGGCAATTCGGTTAATCGATTAACGGAATTATTCGAATCTGACTGAAGTCGACTAATGTTCATCGGTTAGCAATATTGGAGTAGTCGAAAGCTGTGGACTATTCGGATAACCGTTCACTTTAGATTATTCGGTTAACCGTGCATTTTCGGTTAATCGAATATTTTAAGTTCGAGTTTTTTTGCATTTACCGGTACATATATATATGTATATATATTTTCATTGTGGAAAGCGTCGGCTGAATGTGCGCTAATTATTGAAATGTTATTGCGAAATATTTTAGAGACAATGGCTAAAGCAATACCTACCTCTCATTTTCGCGATTTTTGTTATGGATTTTTGTTAAATGGTTGTTCAGTGAGGATGTGGAGGAGTTGTAGCACAAAACTTAATTTATATTTTGTTTTTTACCAAATAGTCTGTATGAAATGTTTATTTCTAGGTTAAAAAAATAAATAAAAAAAATTAAAAAATAAATAATATAAAAAAAAAAATTTTAATATACAACGCTCTTATAAATGGACTAAAAAGTAGAAAATAATATTTCTCAGTCCCATAGAATTTGTTTTGATAACTTTTGATTTTGAAATTTTAGCAAAAGTCNTTTATAAATGGACTAAAAAGTAGAAAATAATATTTCTCAGTCCCATAGAATTTGTTTTGATAACTTTTGATTTAGAAATTTTAGCAAAAGTCGTTATAACCAACTTATGAGATTGAAAATGAAAAGCGTGAGGCGCATATAATAGCCAC
>NW_016204438.1:0-1944 GCF_001687245.7 Rhagoletis zephyria
TTAAGAAATTTTTTATAGAAGCAAATTTATTTTCCATTTGCGTAATTTTATATGAATTTTTTCTTGAGAGCCTTTACAAATAAAAAAAATTTCGAAATATGTACATATGTACATTCATACGCAGCCATATAACTTGATTTCAAGAGAAGCGAATTTTCATTGGGCACGTTCAGAAGGCGCAACAGCTCAGTAACTGGTGCGATTGCACCTTCTGAACGCGTTGTTGCGTACTTCTGATCAACTGAATAGTTGCGTGTTAGATGATCGTAATATTTTTCTGATCATTTGAGACAACATGTTGGTGTGTACCTTTGAGAGTTGAATTTGACAGCTAATGTATGCAGTCGTTCAGAAGACGCATAACGATCACTGATTTTTTTTTTAGCAACGGTTGCGCTCAACTGCTGCGCCCTCTGAACCTACCCATTGATAACGTTTTTTTTTTTTAATTTTAGCACAATCTCAATGAAAGGACGCGTGCGCGATGTCCGGTGTTAATAGCTAAACTGAACTTCGCCTAATTTGGCACGATGATGGGAAGCGGCCGTGCGCGCTCGTTAATCATTATTTTGGAGTTCACACCGCTGCGGCCAAAGGATGCGCGCACGGCCGCTGAATTAAGTTTAAGCGGCGGCTTAAACATCGTCCCCGCCCTGCAGGAATGCGTTGCTGAGCGTCTCCTGCAGCTCTTTCAGGGCGCGGATTGTGTTGCCAAGGACGCGGTGGGTGGTGCGGCCCTGGTAATTGGCCGTTTGTAGGCCTTGGGGAGTGCGCGCGATCGTTCGTTGGGCGGTCTTCTTGAGCGGCGGTTGCGGCGCCTGGTTGCGCGGGTTCTTCTGCGCCTTCTTCAGCGCCTTCTTCTTCGGCGGTGCGCGCCGGTTGGCCAGCTGCTTCCATCGGCCTGCGCGCGCGGGCCTGTTAGCTGCCACATGCAGCAGCGTAGGTGCGCTAAGCCGCAAACCTTGCAGCTGCCTGGTGAATCGCACTCACCAGTGGTGTGCGTGAGCGCAAGGCAGTTGACGCAATACCCTTGCGCGCGGGCTACCCCTATCCGCTGCGGCGGCTTCATCGCCTTAAAGGCCGGGCACGTCCACAAGGCGTGGTACCGGTGGCAGAGCCGGCATTGTAGGCAGTTGTCTGTCTCCGCCGTTGGAGCCAGGGGCATGCCTTCCGTGCTGCCATGATGTCTTCGATCTGGAAGTAGAAGCAAAGGCAGAGAAACGAGGAGTACTTGGGTACAATATTTAAACGGGAAGTTAAGACCCTTAATATACAAAAGGAAAAGATGTATAGAATTATTTATTGTGCTTTGGGAAGGAAGCACAGTTTGGCAAGTGGCCGCGTGATAACTTCATTTTGTGTACGGACTTCCACGACACGTATGTGGTTATCAGGGCCGTGGCGAACGTTTTCGATTCGTCCCAATCGCCACTCGGTGGGGGGGAGCGAATCTTCTTTGATCACGACGATGTCGCCTGGCTGAGGATCGCGTTGTGGAGTTTTCCACTTGTATCTCTTCTGAAGATCTTTGAGGTAATCTTCTTTCCAGCGGCGACTAAATTGGTGGTGAAGTGCTTTGACTTTCTCCCACCGGTTTAGTAGAGAGAGGTCTTCCGCATAAGGCTCGGGAATGGCCAATAGCGGTGCAAATCGAAGGAAGTGAGCCGGGGTAAGTGCTGTCATATCAGCTGGGTCTTGAGAAAGTGTGGATAGAGGCCCCGAGTTGAGGACTGCTTCAATTCGCACCAGAAGCGTCGTGAATTCTTCGAAAGTAAACTTGTGGGATGCAGCGGTTTTCTTTAAATGGATTTTAAAGCTTTTCACTGCAGATTCTCACAAGCCGCCCATGTGGGGGGCGCTGGGTGATATATACCCTGTAGGGAAACGAACTAGTGCGGAACTCGTTCGGTTCAAGTGCGTTTGGAACCATGACTAGTACGCGTT
>NW_016204438.1:2061-2248 GCF_001687245.7 Rhagoletis zephyria
TTCCGAACCAGTTCCAAATTCGACAGATGAGATCTAGTTCGTTCTGCATCCCCTTTTCTTTAGTTCCAAACCAGTTCCTAATTCGACAGATGAGATCTAGTTCGATCTGCATCCATTTTTTATATGTAGTTCCCAAAATATTATAAATTCGTCACCTTAGATCTACATTTCTAATCAGGCTTGTCGA
>NW_016204439.1:0-151 GCF_001687245.7 Rhagoletis zephyria
TTTGGAACGTTCGCCCAACTCAGCAGCACGACCGCTGATTACTGGGCCTGGGGATGGGATGGATCAATGCTTCGAGAAGCAAACAAATTTACTAGGAAAGAAAGTTGCATCAATTTTTATTTTTTCCAATTTCAATTTTTTATTTTTTATA
>NW_016204439.1:237-2248 GCF_001687245.7 Rhagoletis zephyria
ACAACAAAATACACGCAAATGTTGTTTTTGCTCTACTGATACTACCTGTTTAACGTGCCTTGGTTTCATCCCATCCCGATTTTGACTGTCGCATAGTGTTGTTAGAGTGCAATGATTTGCAGATGCATTCCGTTGCAAGTAAGAGACCATCTAAGTGTCAAGGGTACTATAGACATATCCAGTTTTGTAGTATCACCAGCGATATGTACATCAAAAGTGCACTAATCATTTAAATTTATTCAAAATGTCGGGACGGCGCGAACGCCATTCCCGGCTATCAAAAATTACACGCACGAGTTATTCACATTAGGAATAATCGCGAAGGTCAACCCAATCGAATGTGCAATGATCAGGTCTCGCTCCGGAGGAACCGCCTTCATGATCACGGTTTACCTCTACGCCAGGTAAGTATGCTTTGTACCGCTCAAAACAAACTACTTGTCACTAGTTTTATACAAGTTGGTTGAGAATTTCTCAAAGATATGATTGAATAGAACCTGTGTAACAAAAATGCATGGCGAAAAAATTAAAAATCGCCAGGTAAAAGTGCATACAAGAAAAATGCAACTGACAATAATCAATGCGAAGTTTCATCTCTCCTGGCATACAACCCCAACGTGCATGCTTCTATGCATACACATAACATGTACATTAGGGTGGTCTTAAATGGAGGAAGCAAATTTTTACATCAGATTTCCGAAGCCTCAATTACTACGTCGAAGATATCGCTATAAATATAAGGCGGGTCGCACAGTGGTCAAACTTCAGATTATCCTATGAAACGTGACCAAAATTTATATGTGATATCTTTGGCTTTGGTACTATCGATTTGGGGTATTAAATGAAAAAATATTTTTAATTTTTTGAGTCTCCATAGAAACATCTGGGCTTTGCGATGCGCCTTAACCGACTACAATCGGGACCAAAATTTATATGTGATATCTGTGATCGAGGCATTACCGATTTAGGGGGTGAGACTCAAAATAAGTTATTTTGATTTTTTAAGGACCGCCCTAATGTACATGCATATATACTTGTATGTGAAAATGTATTCAGGTAGATATACATAACCGCCTGAAAGCATGTACATATGTAGGTAAACTCGGTTTATCACTCGTTCGCGAAGGAATGCATTTATTGTATGAAATATTTGTTGGTCTTTTCGCCTAGATGCTCGTATTACACGGAATTTTTTTAATGATGCCATTCTTCCAGCATACGAGTGTTATATATGTGGCATTAGCCTGAGCGACAGTACTAATTTTGCAAACTAAATTGCTATTAAGCAACACTAACTTGCAAATGCAACGCTACATAACGAATAAAGAAATAGAACTGGTATAATGATTTGACGAAGGGGACAAGACGTTAGAAGACGGACATTAAGTTACGTTAAGTTTCGCCTGTCCAAATATAAGCAACATGCATTTAAAAGAATTTTTAAGTGACAGCCTCTAAGTTACGTTAAGTGGCGATAATCAGATTTTAAGTAAAGCATCTGATAAACGATTGCCAGCTCCGATGTCTTTAAGCCATTAGTTCATCATTTTTCGAACAATCCTTCTATACTTTGCGTCTACGCACTTGAATTTGAGCATTTATTTAAAATACAGTCCGTATGTTATTTAAGGGACTAACTTCATCCCCCAAAAAAACTGTGCACAAATCTCACTTAATTATACTCCAACGACCTCTACCTTCCTTTTGTCTGTCTAATCGCTTAATCTTATTTAGTGCTTTCATCTTCGATTCAGTTCCAATTGTTTTGCCAATACCAGATATGTTTGTTGTACATTCATATGTACAAGTACATAAATTTCGTCCGCCACCCTCTGGCTTTCAAATCTTGTATCCAAAACGAGCATGCGCTGTGTGCAAAAATAGGTAAAGACGTGAAAGTCGATTAGTTTGGCAATGCTGATATTAATCTAAATGAAGCGAAAATTGAGCTAAATGATTATAAAGCTGTTGCCTATTGCAAAAGTAAAAAAAAAAATGATCCAAACGCATA
>NW_016204440.1:0-2247 GCF_001687245.7 Rhagoletis zephyria
GCGTCAAGGTGGCGCACCTCGAGACGATCACCGAGGCGGCCTACACTGCGCGGGTTGGCCAGCTGAAGAGAGGGGATGATGATGGCGGAGGTGGTGAGGAGATCGATAGTTCAAATGACCAACACAAGGAAAATCGAGCAGTGCTGGCATCCTCTTCATCCTCAACAACCTCAACCTCATCATCTCCCTCCCCATCAGCAGCCAACACCTTCAATGTCAACTCAAACAGTCATAAACCGAGCAGCGGAGCTGGTCATAAGTGGGCCACCACTTTCGTCACCGTCTATCCAGTGGATGATCATCAGACTGGAGCTGGCAATGGCAACGGCAGCGGCAGCAGTCGATTGCCCTCTTCATCGACAAGTGCGACTTTTGCAACTTTGTCGACCACTACTATCTCCACCACGACTGAAAGTAGTTCACCAAAGCAAAGGTTACCGGTGAAAGTGAGCAGTGTTAGTAGTACAACGACGACGACAACGACCACCACCACTACAACTAAAGCTCCAAAGATAACAAAGGCCACTGTGAAAAGTACGACCAGTACAACGACGACAACAACAACAACAACAACTCGAAAACCGAGTACAACTTCAACCACCACAACAACCACAACAACAACTAAAAAACCCCCCACAACTTCCTCCTCCCCAATTGTCACCCCCAAAATTCCCTTAACTGAATTTCAGCTGGAAGCAGCATCAGGAACCCTCCGACCTTCCATTCCCCCGAACCATCCCTCAGCACCAGCAAATGAATTTCTGCTCGACGATGAATTCCTCCTCTACTCCTCAACGGTAGATGGAGACGGCGGCGTAGGGAGCGACGGCTCGGCGCTCAATTCCTCCGGCGCCTCAAAACGAATCGCCAAAAAGTTGCTGCTGCAGCTCAACAATAAGCTGCTCAACAAAGTCGAGGAAAAGGAGGAAAAAGAGAAAGACGAAGCAGTGGACCTTGACCTTCTAGACAAAAGTCCAGAGCAGGATGAACTCCCAACCACCAAAGAACCGTCTGTGATCAGCAGCAGCAGCAGCAGCACTGGCAGCAACATTTCCCTCGAGGAAGATCTCATCAACTACATCAACGCCGTTACCACCACTACCCAACTTCCAGGTACTGTGAAATGCACAATTTTCAACCCCAAACTAACCCTAATTCCCAGACGACCCAGTGACTACAGAATCCCCAACAACTACAACCTCAAACAACCCAACCTCAACCCAAACTCCCTGTCCAAATCAGACCGACTTCAGGTGCACCCACTCGGGCGAGTGCATCCCCAAATGGGGGCACTGTGACGGAAAACGGGTCCACTGCTCTGACGGCAGCGACGAGGCCAACTGCCGCTGCGCCGACTACCTACGCGCCGACGCCGCCTCCAGGCACAAGCTCTGCGATGGAGTTCTCGGTACGAACTTGGTACTCAAATTAAAAAACTTGACAATCACTTTTCCCCTACTTTCTTTCTTTCTTTCTTTGTGCTCCGATTTCGATTCTCAATTCCGGCTCATTCGGCTAACTCAAAATTAGACTGCAAAGATCAGAGTGACGAACACGACGAGGCGTGCGGCGGCGGCGAGTGCCCGCCGGGCAGCAGCTTCCTCTGCCGCGGCCACCAGAGCGCCTGCATCGAGGTGAAGAAGCGGAAAAGAACAATTCCCCAAAAATTGCTCGAATTTCAATTTACAACATAATTCTTTCCCCCCCCCTTCCCCCATCTAGATGAGCAAAGTGTGCAACGGCGAGGTTGACTGCCTTCACGGGGACGACGAGTCGGGCTGTATAGCGCTGGTGGATCCGAGCACGCTGGCGAGGAGGGCAATTCGCTCAAAAAGTGAAGGTCAAGGTTCAATTAATTCTGACCATGACATTGGCGAGCACTTCAACGCCGAGGGCATCCTCTTCATCCGCCACCACGGCCGCTGGGGCCCGCTGTGCTTCGACAGCTTCGAACATCAGGATCAAGAGCACAACTCAGGGCACCCGCAGTCCTCGAATGAGATCAATCAAAAGGACCACTCGACCTCCAAAAATGCACTGCAAGTGTCTGACATGGGCGAGGCAGTGTGCAAGGCCAACTACTNAAGTGTCTGACATGGGCGAGGCAGTGTGCAAGGCCAACTACTACCACCAGCTGTCGTCCATCGACGTGGTGCCCCTGCCCGCCCGCTTCAGCCAGCACCTCCTCTACCACTCCATCAGCGCCAACCTCAGCACCGAGCTGCGACCCTCACTGTCAATGTAAGT
>NW_016204441.1:0-2247 GCF_001687245.7 Rhagoletis zephyria
TTTATCGCAAACTTAAATTCACTTTCCGCCGGCCTGGGTGATTTGAGATAGAATGAGCCAAGTATATAAGTATACACCATCAAACAGAGTTAGTTAAATAAAATACTAAAGGCCTTAATTACGCACACATCGCAGCAAAAGTCACCGTACTTTTAATTAATTTTAATGTAATTATCGGTTTAATCTTTTTATTTAGCTTCTGCCATCTGCATCTCTACCGCCAGTTATTTAATTTAATTTGCAAATGAAAAATAAATATATACATATGTAGAATTATATATGCATAAACACACATGTGTACAGCCATGATGTGTGTTCCGCTTAAACATTGCCATTGTTGTGAAACTTATATTGCGTAAACATTCGAATTGTGGCGTTAAAGCCATTGTTATTACTATTTGGAAAAAAAAATTATTATGCGTAAATCCCTCAGATTGTCTGAATTTTTGAGGAAAATCAAATAGTGAAGGGCTGAAAAATGGAAATAAATGTTAAATCAATAAGTAGGACAAATTTGGAGTATTCAAAAAGTTATTTTTCAATGGTGAGAGCATAAGTATACTCTGCTTTGGGCAAAGTTTGTGTACCATATATAAGACAAATCAGCTGTGCCTACTTTGATGTTTTTCCACTATTTTGATGTATATTTCCCCCAAAGTCCATCAAATACGCTTAGTTTGATGTTTTTGTTTCGTTTCTTGTATATAATTATGTAAATACATATAGACATATGTATGTACATATGGGTGTATCTTTTATATTTTTGGTTACTTAAGTTAACGTTTTTGTTTTGATAGTACCGTTATTCTTTCTTTCCTCGTCTCACCTCCCTGGCCAATGTGCATATATGCATATGCTACATACAGATGAGTTGTCCCATATGAAATCGTGTGAATGAAGTCGCGGACCCATTTTAGATGTAACTTTGAGGGACTCTTTTTTAAGGTTCCAAAGAACAGAATTTAAGCAAAATTTAATTATTTGAAACACTCGTTTCCGCCAGATTACAGATTAACGAGCGACGAATTTTGTATGGCTAATCTCTTTTTCTAATTACAGATTAGGGGGTTAAGCTCGAAAATGAGGGTAATCTACTTACACATATGTAAACCTAGTGTTACTGTTAGTCTACAGTATTGGTATACATATGTATGTACCAGTTACGTGCAACCTGCTTTTTGCAATTTTTTGAAGATTAGTCGAGCTGTGTTTATTCGTACAATATTTTTTATTTGGATTTTCCTAAATTTAGAAAAAATCTAGAAAGAGCTAAACGATTTTTAGAAAAAGGCTAAAAAAAGCAAGCAGATGACTTGGAATTTTCCTAACTAAACGGCGAAAAAACAACAAATCTAGCTGGAAAATAGCTGAAATGGCAACACTGGTACCTATGTACATATGTATATTCAAAAATTTCAAAACGATAAGAAAGTGCGGTAAATCAAAGATTATTTCCACGCTGACTGCTTTGCATATATGCCAATGTTATTTATTAATTGTAAGTAAATATATTATCGTATCACTGTTTCTGGAAATGGAACTCTCAACGCGGTTTTTGGGTTTATCTTTAAATTTAGTCAGTTTAATTATTATTAGCTGGTTGTTGTAAATATCTGCAAAATACAAACGAGCGTTAAACTTATTTTTTTGTTTTAAATGAAACATTTGTGGCATGGACGCGGACCACTGTGTCCTGCTAGTTTATGCAAATATGCAGTGCTTAAACAAGTGTTCACATGTCGATTTTTGGTTTTTTTTATATACAGCGATTTTCAACTTAAAATTTGTTGGCTATTTTAACATAAAATTATTGTTCACCACATTCCACATGTTGAACATGAANAGTTCCAAGTTAAAGCTTGCCAGAAACTCATACCGAAAATATAGCTTAAAAGGAGAGGGTGAGAATATTTTTAATATCACAACTGTCAATCTGAAATGTTCTCTATCTTTTTTGTCCGATCAGTTCAAATTTGTTTTATTTTATGTTTGTAGGCTAGTTTGATCTTTTCAGTTTTGGTGCGAATAAAACTACTTTATTCCACTTTTCACCCGATGTTTCGCTAAAACTTTTTTAGCATCCTCAGGGGTAGTGTTTATTTTATCTGTTACAACAAATATACAAAAATACAAAAAAACACACACATGAACAACAAATTGAATTTAATGACAAACCAACTCACATTGTTTAGATATTGAAACATAGATATGTATATGTATAAATACTTAATCACTAAGAAAGAAAAT
>NW_016204442.1:0-2247 GCF_001687245.7 Rhagoletis zephyria
CAACAATAAGCAGAGATGTGAAACAAAATCCGCTTGCGCACGCACCAAACCCACAGCCACAGCCAACCCAACGCACATTCGCGGCGCGCATATGCATGCCAAAAAAAATATATGTTTTTCTTGATTTTTGTTTACCGTTACTACACGCCTTAGTACATGTGTACCTACATACGTCTATTATTTATGCGCTGTATAAGCTTTGCGCTTCTCATGCAGTTACATATTATTATTAATTTTAATTGGAAATGAAAATGTTGCGTATACGTCGCCAAATGGTATTATGTACGTCCTCCATATGTTATAATTTTAATTAGTTATATAAGCACCGCATATCCGCATACACACATACACACACACACACATACATCACCTCATCCCTTCTCCCTTAACTCATGTCGAATCGCTCTCATAACCGCCGCCCAAAGATGCCACAATCAGCTAGTATGCATTCTACGAATAAAAGCAAAAAAAAAGAAAATTATTGTAAATGTTTGCAAAGAACTTTTTGAGATTTTTCAACAGACGAAGCAGCCGCCTTACACCAGCAAAGTTTTTGATTTGATTACCACCTTCAGCAGCTTACAATTTTATGCATTTTATCAACACTTTCACAATTGTACATAAATATTAAATAGTTTCATATTCAGCAGCACAAAAGAAATAGCTTTTCTTGTTTATAGCGCAGTTTTCTAAGCAGATAGCTTTTGAAAATATTTAAGCTTTTTGTGTGTCAACCACCAACCAATCACTCTTTGAAGACGTCTCGAAATTACAATTTTTGAAATATATTTACAAGTATTTTTATAGCAAATATTTATCAACATATCACTGATGCTAATTAACTGTATTATGATATTAACTTAAACTTTTTACATACATACATACATGCCTTCATACAAATGTATACTTACAAAAAAAATACGATTTATTTGTAATTTTAGAGTGTAAGCGAGGATTAACAAAAATGCCGCAGAGAAATGAAATAAACACNCAACAACTATGTAATTATGATGTGCATACATTTACTTTAATTTTTATTTATGTATATTACACAATTTATGTGCGTGTTGCTACGTCGTAAATGTTCTTATCTTAAAATAAATACATACATTTAAAAAAAAAAAAATCATGGTTTAATTATTGCTAAATTCTTTTGAATCTACATTAGGGCGTCGCAGAGCAAAAGGGTTGCTTTTGCGTAGCTTAATGATGGAAACTCTTTTCCCCTCAATTATGCTGAAGAAATTGTAGGGGAGCACGTAGTCAGCTATTATTCTCCGAAGGAAAAAGGTGACAGAAAATTATTAGTCAAAATAAAAAGTTCACGTTCACGCTCACGTTGAACTGTATAGCCAGCTTAATGAAACAACACCGCCTTACATTAATACATTGAACAGGTAGTATGAGTAGAGCAGCTGATTTCATTTTTTTTTAATTATTTTGTCTCGAAAATGTCAAATATTTCAAATTTTTTCGAACAAAAATTCTAAATTTTTAAAATCTATTTGCATGTGAAACCTTTTTCCATACAAAACAAGCGATTCAATAGCAGCTTTTGGAACGCTCGCCCAACTCAGCAGCACAACCGCTGGGTACTGGGCCTTGCTAAGGATGGATCAGTGATTCGAGAAGCAAACGAATTTACTAAGAAAGAAAGTTGCAACAATTTTTATTTTTTCGAAATTTCAATATTTTTTTGTATTTCACATGGCACGCTTTGATTTAGAAGAAAAAAATGAGAACAGTTTTTGACACCTTCGATACCGGAAGCAAAAATAACATAAGCAGGAAACAATTTTGAAGAAATTCGATTTTCTTGTTCCTGTAATAAATATTATTAGAAAACAATCATAAGGTTCACAAAAAAAAAAATAAATCCAAAGTAAAAGTTGAAAATGGCCTTATTCATAAAAAATATAATAGATAGGTGAAATTTTGATGCAATTTTTCGATTTCTAAAGCAGTTGAATACCGCATTAAATTTTAGTATAATAAATAGCCAAGTGTCTAAGAATTCGCCTTGATAATAATTTTGTTTGCTGACGGTGCTAGGCATTTTCGATTTTCTTCAAAATTGCTACCTTCTCTGCACTCTGCGCTAAAAATTTTAATACAGTACGTTTATTTACTTGGGTACAGCGGTATTTTGGTGTCCGCTACTATAAACTTTCGTCGCTGAGAAGCAAAACTACCTGTATTATAACTGGTGATTTTTTAAGAGCTTGATAACTTTTTTTTTAAAAAAAA
>NW_016204443.1:0-2247 GCF_001687245.7 Rhagoletis zephyria
CACAACAACAATGATAATAATCATAACAATAATGTAAATAGATAAATATCGCATATATTTAACATTGAAAAATATGAAGATGGGAGAGCAGATAGACATTGGCAAACAAGAGCTCGGTAGGCAACGAGCAGAAGGTGTTCGAGTGTAGGAGGAAGAAGAGTGATGGTTGGTCATGGATGCCATTGATGATAGACGTTCACTGCCTGGCATAATCAAGCAAAGTCATTGAGGCCAATGCTAGTGGCTGTTTTATATGAATGACGCATTGAAAGTGAGTGCGACGGCACTGGAGAAGGAAATGAGAAGATGTTGCTGCAGCTAAAGTGGAAGACTGTTGTGGCCTATGCTGGTGTTGATTAGGAGTGTACCTCTACGGCGCGCCGACTACATTTGCGTTGGTGGCGACTGCTCAAGTGATGCGAATCGCCCAGTCAACCAGCCATGCAAGGCATTCATTCAGCTAGGCAACCATGCAAATTGTGTTTGGAAACATAAATACGCAGAGCGCATGTATGTATGTAGGGTATGTATTTATTTAGCCATATCTTATAATTATGCAGTACTCGTCTAACTACTGCCTGGCCATTATTTTGCTGTTCCTTTTTCTACATAAGTATGCTTGCGTGGGGCATTCAATCGTTTCGCAGTGTTCGATTCTAAAACAAAGTAAAAAAAATATGTAAACAAACGAAAAAAAGCGAGAATTTGCATCTATTAATTACCGTCGCTGCATCATTGGCTGCCTGCTGAGCTCATAATTTTTTTAATGGCGCAAATTACTAGGCAAATGAAGCATTCAACTATCGGCGTAGTAGTATGTACTGCATACTTATTTACAAACATATGTGCCACATTCATATAAAGATATAAACAACTGCACTTTGGCATCATCGCACAGTGGTGCAAAACTGGAATTTAATGTTCAAAATAGTCCAGAGTCTTTATTTTTAAACCGATTTTACTATTTTTGTTTGATGAAAGCAAATAAAATTTAGAAGATACCTGTTGAACCCAATTTTTGATTTTTTTCTTTTTAGCTAATTTTAAATCTTTTAGTGTGAAGTGCAGAGAAAGGGGCAATTTAAATGAAAATCGATTCTCCTGTTCCAGTTAGAACGTAAGAAAAACTATTCGAAAACAATGGTAGGGTTCCCCAAACCGTAAAAAGATCTCATGTAAAAATTGAAATGTCGAAAATAATTTAATCAAAATTTCGAAAATTAATATTTTTTTTTTGCTGTGCCAGGCAATTTCTTCGATATACATACATAAAGTGTGCCCGTGATTTAAGGATAAACTGGGCTATGAAACTGAGTACCTAAAATTTTTCTAAAGATTCTGAAGAAAATTTTAAATTTTGTTGTTTTATAAATTTAAACTTTTACTTAATTTAAGTATATTTTAGAATTTTAAAATTTCTTCGATATGCATACATACATCACGGGTGCTCGAAATGTCAGAAAAAAGTGGGCTATAAAACTGCACACCTGAAAGTTTTTCTAAAAATTCTGAAAAACTGAAAACTGAAACTTTGGTGAAATTTTTTTTATAAATTTATGTTTACTTTCTAATTTCTCTGCACTCGGCACCAAATAATTTAAAATAAACAAATAAAAACTCAAAACTCGGCCTGAACACATATACGTATTATAAATTTCATCAGCTCTCTTAACAAAAATTAGCCTAAACAATTCGTTTGAAAAATGAAGGCTCTGAACTATTTTGAACAGTAAATTCCAGTTTTGGACCACTATGCATCTGCATATGCGCTCGAGTATCTAAATGTTTGCATTCGAATGCGGTTAGCGTAGCTGCAGTGAAGCGGAAAAATGGGATTTAAATGCAGCATCACTCATGTGACAGCTGTGTAGCGTGTCAAAAAATATGCTCGTAAAAAGCCTTGTGTATATGTACATACATAGTTCATTTGTTAGTGACTGCATTTGCGCGGGTGTTGTCACGGCAGTGAATATGTTGAGATTACTTTTTTTTAATGTTTTTGCAACGAGAAAGTCATAAAAAGTCATATTCGTAAAAAGTTTCGACTGGGTAAAATGAGGTTTATTCTGTGACAAATTACCTACGCAGAGATAATTATCTATGTCCAAAAGTATTCATATTTTATGTATGCAAAATTTGCGCGCTCAAGTTTCTTGAAATCTACTTAAACAAAAACTATGTATTTATTTAATTTAAAAATGTATTCTTTAAATATTTTCTCTTATTCATAAACAAATTTTGTTTACT
>NW_016204444.1:0-2247 GCF_001687245.7 Rhagoletis zephyria
GAAGAGCAATAGTTGTTTTGGGTGAAAGATAAAAACAATCTGCTTGTCGCATAGTTTTCTTTGAGTACTTTTGCTAAAAACGCTTTCTTTTTTTTGGCAGTTAGTTATAGAAGTCCCTTATCGATTGGTGGTTATATTACGAGATACGTATCTACTTAAGTACCTACGTGTGTTTATACATACGTAGAACATTCATTCACCATAACTACAGTACCTACTAAAATTAATTTCCCATTTGAGTGCCTACAACAAATCTCAGCACATTCACCTTTATCAAATTAATCAATTATTAATTGCTTCATTAACAATTCAACGCCATGGAATTATTTAAGAAAGCAAAAGAGGAAGCAACAAAAACACATTATGATAAGATTATGGTACCTTCACTTGTCAACAAAGATAACCAAAATGAAATTAACCAAAAACAACAAAGCAAAACCTGCAGAATCAGCTGTCGCACAAATGGTGCACCACTTCAGCTGTTTCCTCCCGGCAAAGCACAACTCGAACAGTCAATTCAACACCAACCTCTATGTATGTTTCGTGGCGCAAGCACACCCCCATACATCCACATACATGTCTGTATGTCGAAGTGCTTGCTAGCTGTTGCAATGTTAAAAAAAAAAAGTTTGCGCGCCAAAAGTTTAAATGTAAAGTCATCCATACACACACAAACGTATGTACGCCTGCACAAAAGTGCTCGACACTCACCACACACCTACCACCGTATATATGTTTGTGTATTTATTTACTTCTTTCACTACTTATGCGCACAGTTATCATATCTCTGCACTCTGCAGACTCTTGAGAAAAGAGCAGCAGCAAGCACAGCACAATCGAGCCCAAGTGCCCCAAGAAAGACAAAAAGTAATAAAAAAAATTAAATGCAATAAAAAGAAAAAAAGGCCCCAANCCAGCACAGCACAATCGAGCCCAAGTGCCCCAAGAAAGACAAAAAGTAATAAAAAAAATTAAATGCAATAAAAAGAAAAAAAGGCCCCAACTGAAGTCAGGTTAAAGACAGCCACCCCAACAAAGCATGAAAATGTATACATATGTACGAGCCAGAGTCGCGACTGGCAGAGTGCAGAAGAAGCGCAGGAGGGCAAGCAGCGCAGAGAGACCNCTGTTTCCTCCCGGCAAAGCACAACTCGAACAGTCAATTCAACACCAACCTCTATGTATGTTTCGTGGCGCAAGCACACCCCCATACATCCACATACATGTCTGTATGTCGAAGTGCTTGCTAGCTGTTGCAATGTTAAAAAAAAAGTTTGCGCGCCAAAAGTTTAAATGTAAAGTCATCCATACACACACAAACGTATGTACGCCTGCACAAAAGTGCTCGACACTCACCACACACCTACCACCGTATATATGTTTGTGTATTTATTTACTTCTTTCACTACTTATGCGCACAGTTATCATATCTCTGCACTCTGCAGACTCTTGAGAAAAGAGCAGCAGCAAGCACAGCACAATCGAGCCCAAGTGCCCCAAGAAAGACAAAAAGTAATAAAAAAAATTAAATGCAATAAAAAGAAAAAAAGGCCCCAACTGAAGTCAGGTTAAAGACAGCCACCCCAACAAAGCATGAAAATGTATATGTACGAGCGAGCGTCGCGACTGACTTTGATTTGGAACAACTTAGGCAGCAGCAGCACAGCACTCGATTCGTTGCTCGATACTTTGAAGCGTGCAGAAGAAACGCAGGAGGGCAAGCAGCGCAGAGAGACAAGCAAAAGGAGTGATATTAGTAGAGCGTGGTTTGAGTATGCAGACGTGAAAGAATTATTGCTGAGGAGTGCCAAAGGCAACAAATGCCATCAATAATGTGACCGGCCAAAAGACCCAACAAACCGAGCCATACACACATAGTAAACATACGTACATACATACATATGTACAACGTTAAACCGGCGAAATGTGGGCAGCAGTCGAGCAGTGGTGGTGGAGTAGTAAGTAAATAGAAAAGGCAATGGAAAGATTAATTTTTTACATTTTTTATTGCCAACTTGTAAGAGTCACAGACAAAGCTACACGCAGCATTGAAAAATCACACGCAAAAGAAAGAATGTGAAGTATTACATAGTATGTGTACTCATACGTCAAAAATCAATGGTTTCTTTGATTAAGTGGGTGGCTGGCTGGGCGACAGAAGAAGGCAAGAAAATAAAGAAAATGAGTGAAACACAAATTTGAGCTGGCAGAGCATTTTCACAAAATGTCATTGGAGATATGTATATT
>NW_016204445.1:0-2247 GCF_001687245.7 Rhagoletis zephyria
AAGCAAATGAACGATTAAACTAAACTACTCTTTAGAAACATGTACATACATACATACATACATATCGTTACCTTAATATAGAAAGGTCTTATCTTTCTTCAGGTTTCTTTATGGGTTGATGGAAGAAATCCATAGAAAATCAAGTCCCTTTGCTGCGAATTTCTTCCGCAGGCTATTTTTGTTGAAGAATATTCATATGCAACTAATTTTATGCTGTATTAGTTATTTTGAGAAACTAATGGGTTTTTATAAACACTAACATATGTGTAAGCGCCAATCTATTATTATTATTATAACGGGTTTTTATTATGATTAATCGGCAGACTTTTCAACAGTGCTGGATTTGAATAGAAAATGAGTTAGGGCCTTTCTAAATTAAGGTAACGATATGTACATATGAATATGTTCGTATGCATACATATGTATTTTAAGATTTTTAGCAAAAATGTGTATATACGATATAAGCGAACAAACATTTAGGTTAGAGAACGACTAGAAACTGATTCGAATTTCAGCGTGTTTCTCTAAGTTTAAGGAAGATTAGAAGACGATTTGCTAAACTGTCGAGAATTATAGCATTCTCCATAAAAAGAGGACTTAGATCTAAGTCGATATCGAGATAAAGGTTAGATATCCAATCGTTTTCTAACGTCGAATTCTAATTGGTTTTTAATGCCTTGGTTTTTTTCTAATCATTCTCTTATAGCTCCCTAACCATCGAGAAACATTAGAAAACTACATTAGAATTCTAATTTAAAACAAAATGCTTCTCTAACGTCTAACGTCTAGACTGTGTTTGCTGGGAATTAGGACACATTTCCGGGTAACACCGCCATGGCATAAGAAACTAGCCAATTCCATGTAGCCTACAACATTCTTTATTGCCTTGGCATATGGTGGCTTAAAAAAGAGAACCAGAGATGAAGCAAATGAAGTTGGCTTTTTTGACAGTAGCACAAAACTTAATACCGTTCGATTTGTGCCCAAACCTCGTATATGAAATAAAATTATTTTACAGATATCAAGAAAAATTTTTTAATTTTTTCCTTGGACATAATGAACGATTTCAATGCTATATACATGTATGTATGTACAAGTGTAGGTCTACATCATATACCGAAATGTTTCCAAAGCACCACAGCTTCATAGTAATTCAAGGTTGTGAACAATGGACCACGCAGAATTCCTATGGAAATGGAATGGAATGGAAATGGTTTTCGGCTAATTTCCTTGAGACTTTGCAAAATGATCGCCCTTAACACGTACACAAAAGCTCCAAGGCTCTTAGTTTACGAGCGATAGCTTGGCAAAGTCGAACTTTTTTACCCATACGCTTCTCTAGTATAAAAATGTTTCTCTTCAAAAAAAAAACCTGAAGAACCCTACATTCTAAAGACAACCTTTGGATGTAATTTTGCGCATTGCATATAATGTAAGTCTGAGATGTTGTTTGCGTAACAACGTTTAGTCGCATACAGGCTGGATCTGTATCCATAAAAAAATATCTCGGCGACTATTAGCCGAAGGATTACGTTTATCTCTTCTGCCTTTCTTTACCACCAGCGCTTGATGCGCAGAGAAAATCGGTTCACCTCTGCATAAAGGCATGTTACAGCGAAAATTTAACTTTTCAAGCGACATAGCTCTGACCAGATAATGCTCAGAAATATTTATGTTGTAAAATTTTTCTAAAAACGAAAACTATGTATCTACATGATTTTAAATTCATACATGTGTATTATGTACAACGCGGAAACAGGTTTCTCTCCAAACCAAACTTGACAAGGGATGACAGAAATTCGTTATAAAATACATACATACATAAGTCATACTATATACATAGAGTCCTGCACGCGTTTATCACGAAAGGGATGTCGCTCACTCCCGCATGTAAAACTCTATATTGTGCCACCATATGCTTGTTAACTGACACATCGTCAATGGTGAATTTAAAAATAAATAAAAATATTTTTACTTTTTTACTTATTTATTAACCCGGAAGCTTTTCCAACTTACGATTTTTTCCAGGATGTGTCTATAAAACATGAAAAACATAGGCGTTTCATAAGAAATTCTCTCGTTCGAGTTATCATCATTATTTAATTTAACTAACATATCTTCAAAACATTTTAGCTACACACGTGATTATTCTCATCTGAATTTATTGATACACGACAATCGACTTTCTACTTCTCGGGAAATGTTACTAGTTGACGATATTCTTAATTTTTTTATTTTTATTTTTAT
>NW_016204446.1:0-2247 GCF_001687245.7 Rhagoletis zephyria
CTCTTTATACTTTTCTGTGTTAACCTTTTATTAGATATTACTAATTTCTATCTCATTATATTATAATCGATAACAGTATTGGCGCTAAAACAAATTTACAGCGTGTGCATACGGTTGTACCAACGTTTGATTAAATAAGGTGTGCGTACGTATGAAACGTATGTGCATATAATAGAGCCAAAATCAAAAATTTAAGAATAGTATTAACCAAGTTGTTAATTTTACGTTAGTCAAGTGGGTCACATATGTCACCCACTATTATACAATTCACTCTACATGCTCAGTGGTTAACGAAATCATGCTCTCGCGCTTTGTAGCTTTGTACAAATCAGATTTTTTCCAATTCTTATTCGCATTTATTGGTATTAGTGCAAATATTTTTGTGGTGTATTTTGCGCATTAAAAATTGTCTACAACTTTGGTGATTTTCGATAAATCCGAAATTCTCGTAAAGTTAATTACTAGTATGCCTAGGGCTTCCATAACTATTTGCGCTTTATTCCGGACGCCAGCTTGACCTAACAGAAAGATTTTTACCACAGATTTCAGGCAAAGTTTCTATGAGTTTTTGAGGTAACCGAAACTCTTGTATATGTGATCTTCTACCCCTTTCTTATTCGTTTGTAAGAACGGTATGTGAAAACAATATTGAAATTACATTCACAGTAACAGAGAGGTGTTGTTTGGAAAGTTGTTATTTATATGAACTAATTCTTGAAAAAAATTTCTAGACCACACCACTCTGTGGCTGCCAAATGTGGAAATGTATAAATCGTGTGATCCCTGCTATACACGGCCCGCAGGGGGAGGGGGCCGGGGGTTGGCGATTTTGTGCTAAAAATTGATTTTTATAGACTTTTAATTATTATTTATTTTTTTAAACGTACAAAATTAAAAAATTATACTTGCGGGTATTGTGGCTTATTTGTATTTTCGAGGTGTCAGCTATTGGTGCTAATAATTTTATAACTTTTTATTATTCTTATAATTTTATGGAAGCATTATAGGGATTGTCAGATTGTGAAAATCCATACACGAGTCGAAGTTCTGAATTGATTAGTTTTTGGCATGAACGCCTTTTTATGTTGAACATGAATTTAAGATGAAAGATCTTTTTTTGTAAAGGAATTTAATGTAAAGTTGGTGTAGCAAAATAACCAATGTCAATGAGACTTCCATTTGAAACCTATAATAAACGTTCAAAACTTTGATTCAACATAAAATGTCCTTTCTACTGAGGCAGTTGTTCCTTTAATACACAAAGCAAACTCAACTAGGATTAGTATATTTTTTAAATCAAAATTGGTCGATTGTGCTATGTTTTTAATTGCATTCCACCTTTCGTCCATTTTTGGTTTTTGCCACTCTCCCCAAGTTTTTTATTTACTTATTATAGTGTTTACGCAAAAATAAAATGAATTTAATTAATTCTTGAGGTGGCACTGAACCTAAATCCGCTTACCAAAAGAGAAGGAATCATACTAAAAATATCCTTAGTAAAAGAACAGAGTATGCTAAAAAATTCAGCGTATTCCACCTCCCCATATCAAGGTTTCTATTGATTTTTGTGAATTACATTTATACATCTTTATAATTATGTATGTATGGTGACATGTCTTCAAAATATGTATGTATGTACAAGCAATAGTTTTTCATCTGTACGAAGAATTATAAATAAACTGAAAAATTACTGAAATATAAATGCTAATTTGAAATTANCACCTTACTGCAGCGATTTATTTATCGATTATAATATAATGAGATAGAAACTAGTTATCACTAATAAAAGGTTTTGTAAAAGGACCCGTACATCTTCATCATGTGTTGGAGCCAGCCGATTGACCGTGTATGTTCTTGTGGTGCGATTGAACCACCTGCTGGTTCGACATCAAAAACTATTTGACATTTTTATGATTGTACCCGCATGCTGGTTTCGTGAGTGGAGAAATAAGCTAATTTTTTAAGTAAAAAGTATTTTGGCTTAAATTTCTTCCACTATATGAGTCAAAACCGTGTTTGTGGAAGATTAAAGTTCTCAATATTGCAGCTGGGAATTAAAAAGCCAATGTTTAACAAAATGCTAGACAAATTATAATAAAGAAATAAATATTGTACCAGCATGCTGGTATATTATATGCTTCGAGCTTGATGGTACAATCGCTTGATGGTGCCTGCCAGCTGGTGTCGTGTATTATTATGAGAATAGGAGATGTTTTTTGAAGCCTGAAACATTTCCTGTGGTCTGGA
>NW_016204447.1:0-2247 GCF_001687245.7 Rhagoletis zephyria
TCCTATTGCTACTTCCCCTAGTCATTGCCCAACACAATATCTGTCTTGATAGCGTAAAATAATTTTTAAATGGCTTCATTTGTGCCAAATTGAGAAACTAAGTGCCATTTGAACTAAAATAGAGCCAAAAAATGGCACGGTTTGAGCCAAGTTGGCAGCCCTGCCACTTGTATGTATAAATTTTTAGTATGTGGAAATCTGTTCCAGCCTTAGCACCTATAATAGTTTTGGGAAAATTTCTTTCCGACTTTATTTGCTTACACACATACATATATGAAGTATAGGGCTTTTTATTATTTTGCCTGCACTTTTTTTTAAGGCGTCAAGAATTTTACTTAAACGACTAATTGTCCATCTGGCTATGCAATTTATAGGACTTTTTTCCTAGAGTGTTAGTTTTTCCAATCTGTGTTTTTATTTTATTCCGAGAAACATCCAATTTGGTCACTCCAAGACCATGTATTTCAGTTTTCGATTTCATTCGAGGTAGATTAAGTAACTGACTCGCCTCTTCGGAAATTGTAGTTTTTTATGACCCTTGATCAGCAAGAGCTCGAAGTAAAATATGTTCGCCATTAGCTGATTTGATTCTTATTTGAGCTGTGACTAAAAGCACTGCTGATGACTTTTCTCTTGACACCATTGTGGTCACTTTTCCGACCACTTTTGGTTTATAGTCTTCATGCAGCAGAAAGTGATATTTAAACCCATATTTTACGCACCTTTTTTCAGGATTCTGGCACTTTGAGTCATAGTAGTGCTCCATGCAAACAAAGCACAGTTTGAAGAAAGTTTTGAACTTTTTGCAGTAAGTAATTTTATGCACTGGTATTTTACAATACACACAGGATATTTGTTCAATGTTTTTTTTTTGTGCTAGTGACATAGTTACTTGTAAAACCAGTGGTTTTTTATTATGCGGGAAAACTATATCCGGGCTTTTAGTGCCGCTTGAGTTCAACTTTAGGGCTCGAATGACCACTATGGATCTTGCAGAGCTGTGACACTCGTCCCTTACCTAGGGTGGGGGGAAACGTGTTGGGTAGTCGGTCTGAAAGGATGAGTTCCAGAGCCGAAATTGATATGGCGGATATCGAAATTTATTATATTACGCATCATTTGATAATATCGGAGAAATCCTTTGTTTTTAGTCTTCTTGCATATATCATCGGGCTAAGAAGATCTCTCGCTTGTCGATTTGGATGGTTCATTAAATGTGCTGAGTAACTAGTGCTTAGCCCTCCTATGTCCTCATGCACCTTATTTACATTAAGATCTTTGAGGATATTCGCCTATTTTATGTACCACGGTGCTCCGCATATGGCGCGTAAAATTTTTGACTGCAGTCTTTGAAGTCTGTTCAGAATGGAGTTGCACGCTGTGCCTCAAAGCCGGATTCCATATGCCCCACATGGTTTAATCATCATATTAAAAAGCACCATCTTGTTATCTAGGCTTAATTTAGATTTGTGTCCTATAGCGCATTGGCTTATAGGCTTGCTTGTTTTAGTTTCCAGATAAGTCTACTTTCTCAAATCCCTGTGTTGTTCCAAATATTGAACAAGCATATATTTTTGCTCATTTGTCACCCTTCTACTGTTGCAGTTTTACATTTTCAATATAAATTACAACAACTTTTATTTAATCGACTATTTTAAACTAACAACAATCTAAATATTACCTATTTTTTGTTGATTTACTTTTTTAGCACCGAATATTTGTCGTCGTCAAATTTGTAGGCTTTTAAGCGATGGAAAAAACGCTGGAATCGCCAATTTAGCTGTTTGAGCTGTCAAAAACAGTTTACTCATTTTATCCGGGTTCATTTTGTTCATCGCTAAAATTTGTCAAAAAATGAGCCAAAAATGGCGATTTTTAGAGTTGCATTTTCATGATAGAATCGCGAAAATCGCTGAAAATTGCTAAAATTCATTTAGCACTTTTTGGCGTTGGAGTTTTAGCGAGAGCGAATGCTGGAATCCGGGTGCTGGAGAGCAAGATGATGCCCTTTGCTTGGCTGCATCTGCTGTTTGTGATGGTGTGTTAGCAGTATAANTCTCACTTAACCTACCGTTCGCATTTTGTATGTAAACAATAACTTATTTATTTTTATGCGCACAATGCCTTATTGTTTATTTAGGTATTTTGCGCGATTACGGTTTGATTTTTTATACTGCTGAGGGCAGTTCGCGACGACCCAAAACTCCAATAATAGTTTAGTGTGTCTTTCGATGGTTAAGTATTATT
>NW_016204448.1:0-2247 GCF_001687245.7 Rhagoletis zephyria
CAGTGTTATACCAACATCCGGTTCTTTTTAGTGTGCAGGTGGCCTTTAAAGATCCCCCACGTATGAAGACACAAAGTGACGGTAAGTGCAGCATCAAGAGCAGTGCCAGGTGTTGTAAAGGAACCTGTACAGCACACGGAAATAGTTCTTTGAAGTTTAGTAACCAAACTTTCCACGCTATTGATTTTGAGAGTCTGCTCCACCATACCACTGATGCATAGCTGATTATGGGTCTGGACATAGAGGTATAAGTCCAGAGGATTCCCTTTGGTGACAGACATGTTTCGCTAAAGACCTGTTTACATTTCCAAAAATGCCGTCAATACTTTGGAGATCTTGTAAGCAGTGCGCGCTTCCACTCCGCAAGACCCGGGTTCAAACCCTGGTCAAAGCAACATCGCAAAAATATAGAAAAAAGGTTTTTTCTTAACAGCGGTCGTCCGTCGGCAGGCAATGGCAAACCTCCGATTGTATTCCTGCCATGAAAAACAGATTCTCATAAAAATACAATCGCCGTTCGGAGTCGGCATAAAACTGTAGGTCCCTCCGCTTTCTGTGACAATATCAAGGCGCACGCCACAAGTCGGAGGAGAAGCTCGGCCAAACACTAACATATGTGTAAGCGCCAATCTATTATTATTATTATTATTGCAGCTCTCACCTCGTCTTGGTCAATAAATGCACTTCGATGGCGCCACGTGTTCTCTCCAAATCTGAATTGTACTCTTGTTATCAGCTACAAGATTTCTATTGTCATGTTTGCAGGTCTTGCAGGTCTTTTGACCATTTGGTCCTTGCCACATTTTATAGTAGAATGCCTGCTAGCATATCAAGCTCTTCGCACTCACGCCTTTCTGCCTCACGTTTCCTCGGTCCTTCCCCTTCTCACGGTGTCGCACAATAGTCATTCTCTTAGCAATTGGCTGCAGGATGGCTTTGTTTGTAGCGTGTATTTCTGCAGCAACGACACGCCACATTTCGTCTTACCACTGGTTCCTCACTCGAAGACTATAGAGGAAAATTATGATTCTGAGATTTCTCAAGAAAAAAAAACTATCTTTCAAAACTGCGCCTAATTATCTGGATTCACGAAGAAAATAAAGAAAATATCAAGTGAACTTTTCGAAATGCGGGTTATTCGTTATACGGAAAATGGTGACTGGATTCTAATATTTCCTTATCTCTACTTCTGCAAAAATCGTTATGCTACATGGCTTGCAGTCTAATGCCATGCTAGTATTCCTCCGTGAAATCATATTTTCCGTTTCGAGGCACAACGCAAGCTAGTCATCAAAGTGAGGACGATATTTTATATGCGCCCAGATCAGTCTCCTAAAATTGTGAGACCAGTAATCTTAGCGGAGTAGATACACTAGGAATATTTCCTACACTGATTCCTTATTTCTCGGAACACTGTGTTTCGGAACCCAGCATAGATTATTGAAAGCAGATACATAGACCTCAACTTACGAGAGTCTATAGTACTCTAAAAGTTTACTGAGACAGGAAGCTAGATTCTGTTATGATATCCGTTTCGGAATAGCCTGTTAAGATAAAAATTTGAAATGCACACTGATTGGAACGATGTCAGATTCTCAGTCGTTCCTTCTCAACTCTGTCTAAGGTTAAGGCAGGACCCCTGCTTCGTCATCCACTTTATTATTTGCGTCTACTTAGAATTTGCAATGGAGTTTAATGGAATTGTGGATGTCCGAAGAAACTAAAAACAAATTTTTCGAAGCACTCAGGCCGTATGTCCACTGTACTTAAGGCCAAGGGAAATGATTCAGAGGAAGGGGCTATATGGTTGGGGGTGAAGATGCATTGCTACTCTGCAAACTTACCAGACTCCTTTATGAATTTTAGTAGTTTGTTGAGAGAAAGAGAATGTACCTCGTCCATTCTCAGTACATCCGACCTAAAAATGTACCAGTACCGTCTGAGTTCGGCGAAGGCCGGACAGGCGGCGATGATGCCTATGATGACCATATGTCGCACCCCTGGATTATGCCCTATAATCTGTCCTATAAGGGCTCCTAGATCACTATCTCTTTGTTTAAGAACGAATTTTGGCTACCACCCTGTCAGCCTTTTCAGGAAACACTTCTTTATTTTGCAGGTGTCAATAGTGCACCAACGGCTCTCATGAGTTTTGTTTATGAGACCTTGATGCACCCGATCGTTTCCGCTATGCTTGACCCTAAAATTCTTCTTCTTCTTTTTTGGCGCTGTAACCGCCTAAGCGAT
>NW_016204449.1:0-2247 GCF_001687245.7 Rhagoletis zephyria
AAATAAAATAAAATAAAATAAAATAAAATATAATAAAATAAAATAAAATCAAATCAAATCAAATCAAATCAAATCAATTCAAATAAAATCAAATAAAATAAAATAAAATCAAATAAAATAAAATAAAATCAAATCAAATCAAATCAAATCAAATCAAATCAAATCAAATCAAATCAAATCAAATCAAATCAAATCAAATCAAATCAAATCAAATCAAATCAAATCAAATCAAATCAAATCAAATCAAATCAAATCAAATCAAATCAAATCAAATCAAATCAAATCAAATCAAATCAAATCAAATCAAATCAAATCAAATCAAATCAAATCAAATCAAATCAAATCAAATCAAATCAAATCAAATCAAATCAAATCAAATCAAATCAAATCAAATCAAATCAAATCAAATCAAATCAAATCAAATCAAATCAAANCATTAAGTAAGATAGAAAAAAGAAAAATACAACTTCCAGAAAGTAAAAAAATTTCCAAATTTTCTGCATTTTAGAAGTTTATAATTGGAATATCTCAAAAAAAAGCTTATAAACTTTGGCTACACTTTTTTATACCCTACCTCTTACTTATCGTAAAATATTTATTTTGTTGGGCCAGTTTTCAATTTATCTTTTAGTTATTCTAGGAGCTCTTCTTGCCGGTAACTCAAATAAGCAAACACAAGTTTCCCTTTTTCCCCCTATGCATATCGGCGTTGTTTATTATTATTATTATTATTTATTTATTTATTAATTTAGAATAAAACATAAAAACCACTACCCATTAGATACAATCTAAAATATGACAATATGAAAACAATTAGTTAATATACACACATACATGAATAAAATTGTTCAGTATGACACTTACTTTGCGATTTTTTAAATTTCAAAATTATAAAAAAAAAGTATTTTACGTGTTATTTCTTTAGAGCCATAAACGAGACCAGAAATATTTTCGTTTTTATAAAAAATTTTGAGATATTCGAATATGTAATAAATTTCTAATATACCGGAAATTGTGAAATCTAGAGTTTGCATAAGTTTGAAAAAAGTTTAATGTTTTCCATTGGAAGAACTTCGTAATAAGATAAAAGAAAAGTTCTGACCAAAATAAAACCATTCCATTTATTAGGTGATTTGGCCTATATCTAAAATCAAAAATTGGAAAATACTTGTAAAATGAAAAGGTAATGCACCAAATAAGGCATCGAAGTAAACATGTCAATGTTTTAGAAGATAGAAAAATAGAGCATAAAAAATAAATCCAACAACTAATATAAAGATTATATATTTGGCGTCGCATTGGCCACCGTGCTGAGTAAATGTGTACGTATGTCCAAAAGCAAGTAAAAAATAAATCTCTAACCAATCACAAATACTAAAATAAGGAATTGGAATAACTATTACTATGATACTAAATTGGAAAGCAACATAAAATTAAAAAAAAAGTCAAATAAAGGAATAATCGAAATCCTAAAATGTAGAAAGTGCACTAGATATCCATAATTTTCTAATGAAATGAAGCTTTAAACACTAGAATTAAAAGAAAAGAGATAATAAGTTACAAATGTGGGCCACATAGTCACAATATTTGAGATGATTCGTCACAGATTGAAAATTCAAGTAAGAAAATCTCCTACGAAAGAGCAATCAGAAAGTAATTTCGGTGTGATAGCATGAAAGGAAAATTACACTGTACAACACAAAAAAATTACAAAAGATTCCGATAGAGAGGAATGCCTGAAATTACTTTCTCTACCGCCGAATACATCTGTATAAAATAATACCAAATTATCCAATAATTAAGTAACTATAATCCTTTAAAAACCAGCAAAAAATAAATTGGTTTATTTTCATTCAAACCACAAAAGAATTAAATAAAACAAAGAAAGGCCTATAAATAGTTCCTACAAATCCTAAAAGGCAGCTGTAATTTTAGACAGAGTTTTATTCTCCAAAAACCAAGTGATTCAAAGAAACCAATGGTTCCTAAAATACCTAAAAAAATATTCAGAGTTCCTAAGAAAATTACCAAAAACTAAAAAAAAATTACACAAATAAAATTTAAGGTCTTCACATATCGATAAAAAAGATATTAAAAATAATGAAGCATCGTTCGTGCAAAAGCTAAATTCAAAATTTAAACCAACAAAAATTATTAAATAACTAAAATACAGCGCCATAGAGTATATGTTTCTGTGTTGTATCTTATTATGTGAAAAGTAAAGAATGGCATAACAAAACAAATAAA
>NW_016204450.1:0-1352 GCF_001687245.7 Rhagoletis zephyria
TCCCAGAATTGTTTCAGTAGTAAAGAAAAATGAGGTTCGGTTCTCGCGATGTTGCTTGTTTGGTACAAAACCTGTAATTTTCAATCGATTGCCAAAAATTCGTGATAACACTTTAAGCAAAATAAGGTACTATGATATAATTTAGTAGGCAATTGCTCGAGCGCGTCAGCTGTTGATAGTGAATAAATCGCACGTGCTTCTGATGTCAAAGCTACCGGATCGCATGCAAAAAATGGGTGAAAAAATATACCATGTCAGATATTCGTAAGGGATGTTAGGTGAGCTCGAATGAAACTGCTATTCAATAATCTAATAAACCAGATGTGCCGCAAGCTCGTGGCACCCTCGCCATGCCGAGATACCCGAACGTATCAAACTTTCCTACAGACAGTTTATCTCGATGCCCTGGTCGTGTTAACTATTATGTGGAGGGATTTTCTTAATCTGATGGTTTAAAAGAAAAATTTTCAGATTTACAGTCAACCAAGCACTTATTACTAAATATAAGCATAAATAATTTTACATTTCCTTTTCACCTTTGGAACAATCATCATACAATCCTATGATTGTGACAAATAATAGGAATGGAAAGAGCAGGCAAATAAAGTTTATCAAGTTTCGTAGAAAAAATACATTTTATTATTCTTTTCGGCTGCCCTATGCGTGGCTCTACATGGAGGGCTCGGATTTGGTTGAGCTACTCAACAGATTGCATTTGTTAATCTCATCCCAAATGCTCTCTTTAGCTCCCCTACTATAAGTAAACGTATTTTAAAATGCAGGTACTCCAAGCTGGACAGCCGTTGAACAGTACTGGTTTATAAAGTACTTCCCTTGAACTACTATATTTCTCATGAAAATCTGGTCAAAGAAACCTTCGACCATATAGTAATACCGAGAGGTGTGGCAGATAGGTCGCCTCCGCTTGATCCCAGATATCTACATATTTTCGTATGCAGATGGCTCAAGGATTGTCAATAGAATAGGGCAATAGGTAGATGGAAGCCGAGATTTAATCGATCTCTATCTGTGCGAAAATTAGCTTTAAAATACGTTTGTTAAGTAGGTAAGACAGTCCGGCGGCCATCAGAGCCATAACGCATGGCATGATAACCCCCAAAATCATCGAATATTTTGAAACTCTTCAATTAATTCTCTTAACCTGCTAGATATGTTTACGGAATTGATCTCCCAAGGGAAGCTATCAGTGTTATGGACGCAAAAGATGCTTTAGGTCAGAGGGCCATCCCGGTTGTTTGTGACAGCCAAAACGAATCGAGATAGATATAGACAAATGTATACATAAATGATCAGAATGAAAAGAGAAATCGATTAAGCCATGTCTGTCTGTC
>NW_016204450.1:1494-1608 GCF_001687245.7 Rhagoletis zephyria
GCGATATTTTAGTAACTACTGGAGATTATTCACTTACAATTGATATTTACAAAAAGTTTTAGACGAAAAATAAGAATATGATAAATTTTCGGAAAATGGGCGTAGCCACGCCCA
>NW_016204450.1:1777-1963 GCF_001687245.7 Rhagoletis zephyria
AGTTGTTGGCCTTGGTACACGCACAACATACCAAATGGATTTTTAAAATCGGACAATAACCACGCCCACATCCCATATAACGGTAATTTAGAGAAATACAAAATCTTCGATAAATCAGTAAATATTGAAGCTAATTTATTCAAAATTGATGCTTGCAACAATTCTTTACCAAGAAATACGTTTATG
>NW_016204450.1:1974-2247 GCF_001687245.7 Rhagoletis zephyria
TTTGAAAATTATTGAAAGCGGACTAAAATTGAGGCCGCTTTACATATAACGGTAAATTTCAGAACTGCTTGAAACTTCAAAATTTCGAAATCTAAGGACTCTAATTTACTCAAAATTGATACGCCCCGGCTTCCCAGCTGCCAGCTGCTTGTTGTCCTCCCAAATCTCTAAGATGGTTACAGCGCCAAATGAGTAGAGAAAGGAGAAGAAGCAGTAAAAAACCCTATTAGGGTATAATGGAAAGCCCAATAAAGTCATTCTCCAAACACGCAT
>NW_016204451.1:0-1417 GCF_001687245.7 Rhagoletis zephyria
GTACACAGTGAAGTGGCGAACGAGCGAGCGACTTGGCAGCAGTGTTGCCATGCAAAGTGCTTTTGCCCGCTCACATTCTAGCTGGGAGTAATATTTGGGTTCCGTGGGTAAGGCAGTGCGTAGCGGAAGTGAAAGAATGAGCAGACTGCAAATCACAAAAAAATAATAGTTGTAATTAAATTAAAAGTTTTATAGAAATAGTGACACTTAAACTATTGCCATTTTTGAAGTGTTATTCTAATTATTAATGAGTTTAATGTCAACCAAAAGTTTGTTTTAATTACGAACATATTTGTATGTATGTAGGTGTGTATATGCACTACACGGATGCCATTCGTTGCACTGCATTATCAGCAGGAACAAACGTCAGCCCAGCAGCGCCAGTAATGGCATTTGTATGGTTTTCACTCTCAGCTGCTTGAAGACTTGGATTTTATAACTTCGTACAAACATACATATGTTTGTACATATGTACATATGTATCTCCACACACTAGCCCTTCCCGGTTCCAGGCCGGTCTTTTCTAGTTATTTAACGCATGCGTAAATAATTATTGTACATACATATGTAGGTATGTATGCATATACATACATACTTTGTATTGACCTACGCGACACTTTACAGAAAGTTTGTATGTATATCCTAAAACTTACTGTGAATTCATTAACATCACGCGAGCATTCAAAATGGTACCTAAATTAGATAGATTTCCGTATAAGAATAGTGGCGGTAATTTGATATTGGTCTTATGCTAAGCAATGCTGCCGAAAATCTCTATGCACGCCTAGCCTCTAGGCCCCAGAGCGAATCAAGATGTTAAAGAGGTAATCGCGTGAATGACTCTGCATATTACTTTCATCACTTTCATGTTATTCTTCTCTGTTTTTTTTTTTTAATAGTTATTTCATTGCAACAAATCCAAATACAAAGATAGGGCCATTTTCCTCTCCTAATCTGCTATGGGCTCTTTATCATTAAGTTTTCTCCAATTCCATGTTTGTGATTGTTTTGGGGCAAAAAAGTACTTATTCAAAACTTAGGCATTTATTACTTACTTTTATTCGTTAGTTACATATGTGATTCTGTTAGAAATACGCTATGTTTCTCTGTCTACCTACATCTGCATTTCTATATTGGATGTTAACGTACAAAAACTGCTGTCTCCTTGGTCCTTGGATTACTGACGTCCGCGTATCCCAATTAACAAAATAATTGCGCTGCGGAGCCTTTCGAATGGAATGGAATTGTGGGTAGCCCGAAAACCCGACAAAAAATTTTCAAAGCACTCAGGCAGTATTTCCCATTGTAGTTGAGGCCTGGAGAGAAAGGATTTGTTACCTTCTATTCTGGTTGTCGTAAGTCGTTCGCATCGACAGTCGTTCGTTGAATTATGGTTTTCTATCTTACAGGACTGGAT
>NW_016204451.1:1427-2255 GCF_001687245.7 Rhagoletis zephyria
TTGCGCCAGAGGGTTNTGGCGCCTACTATTGCAGCGGTGAATGCAATTTCCCATTAAATGCTCATATGAATGCCACGAATCATGCCATTGTTCAGACTTTGGTGCATTTGTTGGAACCGAAAAAGGTGCCGAAGCCTTGTTGTGCGCCAACACGTTTAGGTGCTCTACCCGTCCTCTATCACTTGAACGAAGAAAATGTTAATTTAAAAAAATATAAAAATATGATTGTGAAAAGCTGTGGCTGTCATTAAATGCATTCGAAAAGAACATTGAAAAAAGCGATATTAATAAAATTAAATGTATGTAATTAAGGAGACATTTATGTATGTAAACAAATATCTTATAAGCGCTAAGGGCCCATACTGACTGATACCTTCACCATAAAACTATAAAATTACCATATTAACTCGAAGGGCTTGAACGCAAGGTCTTACCGCCTACATAATGGCACCAAAGTCCCCGCAAAGGTCGGAAGAGTGGAGACCTCCCTGGCTAACACATCCGCAGCTTAATTTTATGTTGGCATGACCAAAAGACTTCAGACCCAAAATAGCTGCCTTATTATCATAGAAAATGGCGACTAGCTCACCTTGACACTGGCATAAACTAATGCCAGCGCTCTGAGTCGAAAGGCTAGTCCCCTCTGAACACTGACTACTAACGTTACTCTTTAGTATGCAGCTTCCCAATTCTACTTTGCAGCATCGCAGTCGTGCGTCGAAATTTGAGATTTTCATTGGCGTTATTCTACCACAAATTTATTCTTTCGAAATGAAGAAGTATTGAAAACGCTTTAAAATCTGTCGTTAATGTTTTTATTTACGACGT
>NW_016204452.1:0-809 GCF_001687245.7 Rhagoletis zephyria
ATATTTTTATAGATTTTTTAATTTAATTTTTTTTTTGCCACCGATATTATTATTTTTGCTATCGAAATTTGTACAGAATTTGTCAACAATTTTGTTATCGATATTTTTATCGGTTTCGTTATCGATAGAGTATACAGTGATACAGAATAACATAAATATAATTATAACGAACAGGGTAGAGGCAGGGATCTAGGTAGAAAAAAGACAAAAAATATAACAAACATAAGCAAAAGCAAATGTATATATGTAACATAAGATTCACTCTTCAGTGTGGCCCAGGCGCACTTACTTTTTTTTATTTACGGGCAGAGCTCATTTTAAAAGTATCGAAATAAAATAACTCATTCACTCCAAGGAAAAATATTCAAAAGTTGAAATTTATGGAAATTGAATTTAATGAGAAGTCAGTACAAAGTGATAAAATGAAGTTTACGAATCGAAGAAGGTACATTAAGCAATAATAACCATAATCTTTGAAATAGGACCTTTAATAAAATAAAAACATAAATACACAAAAAAAAAACGAAGAACCAGTTGTTTTACAGCTATTTTGAGGGCGAAAATTTCACTGTCACTAAATTTTTCTCGAAGTGCGTAAGCTGGAAAAGATATTCAATTCCTTTTTTTTAGCGATGTAGCCTAGTACATATTTGTTTTATTGGTATTTACATATGTACATACATACGTATTTAATGTATAGAAATATTGAATATTGAAAAACGTAAATATTATTTTCAAAGCAAGAATTTCTTTGTCCCTATGAGATGAAAATGATATTTGCATAAATTTCAATTTTGACAATACACAAA
>NW_016204452.1:858-2247 GCF_001687245.7 Rhagoletis zephyria
ACACACACACACACACACGCGCGCGCGAAATCCTTGACAGCCAGCATGGAGGCGTTGAGGTGAATAATAAAGCATAGAAGTGTTAAATTGCATAAATAAAAGATAGAAAAAAAGCTTCCAACAACAGCAACAGCAGCGGCTGTATCAGTGGCAGGCAGCGCATGCACGCCGCGATAACATCAGCTGGCACAATTGCCATAAACCAGCAAAACCAGTGAGTAAACATTTTAAGTACATGGTAGATCAACTGGCAAAAAAATTACCACTTCATTAGTTGGTTGGTATGAGCTACCACATCGAAAATATGAAGCTATTTTCGATTACGCGATTAAAGATACCTGTAATCGAATGATTAAAGCCAAAATGGAAATCCAAATGGTCTTCTCGCGAATGTCGGCCTTGGCTTCGAGTAGAGACTACCGATTCGGAGTCGCTGGTGTAACGGATGCAATGCTATGATTCCGAAGGATGCCCTCAACGTTCCGTTTGACTTATTACCGATAGATATTTTCATGGAAACCTCTAACCTCTGCTAATAGTGCCCACAGATTGAATACCTTTGGCTCGGGGAAGGAAAGACCGTTCGGGTTGTCGACTGAAATTAAAGCGCTGCCTACAGACTATATCTTGCCGAAGACCTGGGTTCCCCAAAAACCGCGTACGAAGTTCCCAAGCCGCAGTGAGCGGACTCAAGTTATTGATGGGCTTAACTGTCTTCACGAATGGCTCAAAGATGGAGCGCAGGGTTAGTGCAGGGGTTTTCATAGAGCAATATAACCCAAAGCCTACCAGGTGCACGCCTTTGAATATCTTTCCAGATAGCCAAGCGGCTATTTAGGCACTCTCTTCTACCTCTGTTTTATTTCAACTAGTTGATGACTGTAGCAGAGAGCTGGCATTGATTTTTGATCAATACTTATATGTGTATGCGGGTATAGGGACTTTATCGAAACGAGAGAGCGGCAAAATTGACGAAATTTATCACTCGAAGCCTAGACAGAGGTGGGACCGTACAGGATTGTATAGGATTACTCGGCAGTTCTGGTTGTCCTATGGCTCACTTAAAACCAGGTCCTTTTACTGCAGGGCACTAGCCTGTTGGGGTACAGGCCGAAAGGATTGGTTTACCCTTCAAGAGGATCTCTCGCATCTGCGAGGACCCGGACTCAAAAGAGACAGTCTATCTAGATAACTGAAAAACGATCGGTAACGAACTAGTTGAGTTGCAGAACCAACTTCGCGATTAGTGGTTTTCACTGCAGGAAACGAATCGCAGCACGGCTAAGCAAGGCAAAGTAGTGGCTATGAAATACGACCAACAACGTCGTCAGCGCCACGTAAACGAGCTGAAGACACTTCATATTTGCTTAGGTGTCGTCGCCAGTGAAG
>NW_016204453.1:0-2247 GCF_001687245.7 Rhagoletis zephyria
AAACTATAAAAAATTTATAAAACTTAGCAGCGTTAGACTGCTATAAAGTTTATAGTAAACATTGGCAGGAAAACTTTAAAAAGCTGATCTCGCGTTTTATGGTTTGGCTGTTTTTTTTTTATATACTACTTGGAGAAATCTTGAGAAAGTCCCTGCCTAGTACAGTACACTAAAATCCAATCACAAATAGTTTTTACCGTTAATTTGTCTACTTTTTTATATTTATTGCGCACTTTACTATTCATACGGTGTTTCATATATTTCGATAAAGTTAATGTTATAAATGTAGTCAACATGTTATTGTTTGCCTATGTTTACAACTGTTATCTTCGCGTGTACTAATTTAGAAACACTGATTGTTATACGCCATTTATCCAGCGCTCTTTAAGCACATACATCCGTACATATGTAAATAAGTGTACGATAAGCCCGATGACTTAGTGAAATAAATAATTATCTGAATTGTTTATGAGCGTAACGCGTTTGAAATAGATATTATCTTACTGATATGAAAAACTCAAATTTTTGAAAGTCTTTTCCAGCTACGGGTGTGTTCTCTAGGAACAATAAAGGAGACAAAAGGCTTCAAAAGGTGTTAAGTTGAAAATTCCAGCAAGTGGGTGTGAAAAGCTCTTTACATCTAAATATCAGGCGTTCTCATATTCGTAGGATAGCCGACATTCTCTAAGAGCAGTATACATCTGGCAATGTTAGACCAGTAGTGAGTAAAACATACTTCGCGCGATAAGCTTTTCAAAACTTCTATCGATTTTTGGACGCGCACAGAGTAAAAGTTCTCCTGTAGCCAGTAATTTAGACCAGTGATGACCACTTTCAGCGATTTTTTTTTTTTTGAAGGGCAGAAAGTATGTATAAGCTCTCTCTGATCGTCACTGGTTTATAAAAACAGTCACAGCTACAATTGTCTACAGATTTTTTTTGGAGCACACAGCTTGTCTATATACAATTTGTTAGGGTTAAAAAGCTCTCAAAAGTATTTAATAAATGAGGATAGGAGAGAACTTTAACGTGGTAGACGTTCCTATATGTAAATTGTATAGAAAGCTTTAGTAGCCTTCAACTGCGGGCTATGTTTGAACGTGACTCGACTAAATGGTACAGCTTATTCTGATTTCAATGTGCCCTCTTGCACCTTTTTAATGACTTTTATCACCATTTGTGCATTTCTTAAACTAAGTTTGTGATTCTAGAAGAGCAGTTACGATTGCAATTCTTATCACAAAATCTGTTTTACAACATTTATTAATTAATAAAAACTGCAATAGCAGGAAATAATAAAAGTTCATGTAGAGGTAATCATGTTCTGCCGGTTTTTCCTTAATTGAATTCTAATGTAATTAATTGTAGCAAAAAATATTATTTTTTATCACTACTAAGAATTCAAAAAAAAAGAGTGTTGTATTTGAACGCAGATATCTTTCAATTGCGTACAGTAAAACAAACCATGAAAGTTGTTATATTTAAAAAAGAAAAATTTGATTTGACGATTTTTAAGAAATTTTATATTCTTATTGTGTCACGAGAAATGTTTAAGCTACAATTTGGCTTGGTGGAGATATTTGTAAAATTTATAATAAATAGGTATTTACTGAACGACTTTCTCAAGTTCTCTCAAATTCCGTCAATAGATGGCGCTAGCTGGCGCACGAACCTGCATGAAGTCTATATATTTAGTGTCTTTGAAGTAATAAAGAATTTCCGTAGAGACTTGGTTTAATATAGAAAAGTACGAAGCCCTTAGGAAAAGTCAATGGGTACCTTCGTTTACAGCCAAGCTGCATTAAAAGCATTGCAGGCCAGTCTGGACATACATATGTATGTGAAAAACCAGGGTTTTATATGAGCGAGATTGCACAAGAAACGTGCTTTCAAGCTTTTAATGTTAAATAATTCTGCAGTAAGTGTTGTCTTTACAAAAGTGTTCAGAAATTATCGAGACTTTTTTCTCTGTTGATCAGGTTTTTGGTCAAAGTGACTCAAACACTTTGGGCCGAAATTTCTCACCAGCTTTATAGAGATAACGAAAGTAGAGCTATCAGATTTCCTAAGTTGAATCGGTAAGTTTGACAACCGCTCAAGTCCAAAATCAATTTTTTGTTGTTGTTCCACCGAGTGTAAGTATGAAGTCATTCTCTATACCTTAACAACTTCCATTCGGTTAAAATCTAATTGAATGGGTAATTTTGACACTTGAAGTGGATTTCCGCTACCTAAACCTATCAACCT
>NW_016204454.1:0-2247 GCF_001687245.7 Rhagoletis zephyria
TCGTCGGGTTGGACAATGACCTCACGGTTGACCACAGCTTACTCACACCCGAGGCGAAGTTGCAGGTCTTTAGATGCACTTCCCCTTTCATCCGCTTATGTACGTTGACAAGTTGCCGAATCTCCGAGTTGAGATCCCTAATTCGGTTATTTCCGCGATTGGCCTGATGAACGTTGTCACGCTCATCGGATAGGAAAGTCGATTTAGCTCGAAAATACGGACGAGGGTCCGAGATGCATCCCGCTGGGATGAAGCGGGCTGCAGCAGCAGTGACAATCCTGCGGAATTTACGTTCATCTACGTGAACGTCGGTTGGTATGGGTAATGCAGCGAAAGCACTTTCATTAACAGCCGCGAAGCCTTTCCAATCAGCTGTAGAAAAGTTGACATAGGTCCGGTGATCCGCGGATGCAAAGTCGGCTGGTTTATCAATCGGGATGATTATGGGCAGATGGTCTGATGCTAAAGTCAGCATAGGTCGCCATGATACGTTGTTTATCAGACCAGCGTTGGCTATTGTTAGGTCTGGCAAACTGCAGCAGCTGCCCATAATCCTGATGAGTGCATGGTCGTTCATAGTACAGAATGCCGAATCGTCTATCTGCTCAGCCAATTGTGTTCTCCTACGATCTTTTGACAGGCGTGAATGCCAAAGATCGTGGTGCGCATTGAAGTCACCAACTACCATACGGTTTTCACATCTGAGGAGTGCACCTATTTCAGAGTGATATCCTGCCGGGCAGTTGGTGGCAGGGGGTATGTATACATTAAATATTTTGAGCTCGATATCGCCTGACCTGATAGCAATTCCCTGACATTCTAGGAAGGTATTCCTCTGGTCGATGTCTGGTTCGATAAGACGATACTGCACGTGATGAACGCTAGGCGTTGGTGGATTATCTCGCTCGCGATCTCGACGGTGCACATTGTATCCGGCGTTATTCAACAGTGTTGAATTGCCGTGCAGCTTCGTCTCTGGGACCGCAGCTATTAATATTACGTGCCGACCCATGAAGACTGTTATCTCCTGTGCCTAGGGAGACTTATTGGAATGTGGGGTGTTAGTGATGTGTGTTGCCGTGCCGCCACTTGCTGTGCTTGCTGCTGCTGAGGCTGTTGCCCTGTGGAGTTAGTGGGCGGCGTCGCAGTTGGGGGCTGCGACCGAGCAGCACTGCATGGGCCCTCAGTCCCTCGTCCAATCTCGCGTGGTGCGCAGTCTTGAGCATGCCCTAAAATGACAGGCAGACAATAAGGCAGGTGTTGCACTTGACTGATGTCACATTGCGGAATATCCGACCATGGGCTGTTGTTTCGCGATCTAACCCCGTTTAGGTTAGCGAACTATCTCAGAAGTTGTTCGTCCATAGGGCTACATTTTCTACGCATTCTTCTGCTCAGGCCTGGCATCGAGTCAAACCCAGGGCCAGAAATCTAAGTCTGGTGCGTATGCCAGATACGACTACACCACAACTCCACCTCAGTGAAATGCAATCCTTGCGACGGGCGGAGTCACCTCAGAGTCTGCTCAGGACTACGGACCCATCGGCAGTGGACCACATCATTTGGGGCCCCCTGCTGCTCAAACAGAGTATCCTCCACGGCTAACCCCAGTCCACCTCAGCAGCTCAACACAAACACTACAGCACCACAACACAACAACACAATAGACCACACAACAACCACGACAGACCACAATACAGACACAACCGCACCACCACCCACCCGCCGACGCCAACAACTCCTGGTTCCTCCTACAACCTGCACGGTATGTCAGACCAGGATATTCCGCAACGTTACATCAGTCAAGTGCAACACCTTCCTTGGGTAGTGCCACGTTAGGGCATGTTCAGGTCTGCGCACCATGCGAGATTGGAGGGCCCGTGTTGCGCCGCTCAGTCGCAAACCCCAACTGCGATGACACCCACTACCACCACAGGGCGGCAACCTCCAAAGTATCGCACACAACCAATGGCGGCAAGGCCACACACATCCCTCACACCCGGCATAACTACACGTCTCCCGAACCACATGAAGCTCCTTCAATTTAACTGTAACGGACTTCAGAGCAAGATCGAGGAGATAACCGTCTTCATGGGAAGGCATGGTATATTGATAGCTGCGGTCCAAGAGACGAAGTTGCACAGCAATTCAACATTGTTGAAGGCGAGATAATGGTGGTGGCTTACCGTTCATTACGCACCACACCGTGCAGTCTTATTGAAGCAGACATCGACCGCAGGGATACTA
>NW_016204456.1:0-2247 GCF_001687245.7 Rhagoletis zephyria
AAAAAAAAAAAAAAAATTAAATAAAAAAAGAAGAGTTTTAATGTTCATTTTCCTCAATATCGGGTTTCTGGTTTTCGAATGAGATGGTGATTTTTTACGACTGCCTAAGTTTTTTTAATATTTCGAGTACCGAGAAGTGGGCAAATTAAATCTTCGAATCCTTGTTAAGGACATATCAGTTGTAAACTCTTTTAGGCTCTGTAAGTGAGTATGCATTGCATATTTTTAGGTTTCATTCGCAGTTAAACTTTTAAGAGCTCTCAAAAAAAAAAAACGAAAAATTCATATAAAATGGCGCACAAGAAATGGAATAGGAATTTTCTTCTATCAAAATTTCTAAAATCAATTTGCATCCCTCAGGAAAAAATGCTCGTATACTTATTAGAGCTCTCGATTTTATTCGCACATTTTCAAACAGCCCGGGTATATGAGCAGCGAGTACACCTTTTTTCGAGTAATTTGAGCAAAGTTTTTTTATTATATTGACATTTTTGGTAGCAACTTCTTAAATTTTTCAAATTATTGATATATAATGCAAAGATTGTTACATTGGTATTTAACATGAACTAGAAAGCAGCTGCTGACAAATACAATTTACAAATTTTCTTTTGTTTATGAAATTGTTCAAAAACTCGAAAATTTTAAACAAATATTTGAGCAGTTGTACAATGAACGAGTTTCGAGCGAGTGTCGAGCTATTCGCATTGCTCGATAACCGGGTATCTAGAGCTCTAATACTTATTTCTTCAAGAAAATTTTCAAGGGGTTTGAACCCCAAAAGTGACCCCTTGTGTGCGCTAATGATCTGAGTCAAATCGCTCTATGAGTCAGTATAAACAAGGTAGGAATCTGAGGCGTAAGTACATACATAAAAAGGTTAAGGTACTCACGGTATCCGGAAGAAGTTACCAGCTACATATGATGCATGTTTCCACTACAACGAAATCCGCCGGAGGACGGTGGCTTCTTCTCAGCCTTTACGTTTCCAACAAAGCACGTTCGGATGAATAACAGTGGCTGTTAGGAAAACCGAAAGCATTAGAGGAACGTGAAAACAAAAATTAAAATAAAACAAGAATAAAGAATACCAATACTAAGCCCTTGGTATTTCCGGCAGCGCCGTTGCTGTAAGTGATGCATCCAATGCGCTAGATGTATGCGGTCGTGGTTTTAGTGGTGCAGCTTGAGCAGCAGGGCCGTTGCTGATTTGACTAGGCGCCAAATCATCGCATGATTGCTTTTTCTTTGCGCTGGTGGTGTAACAGCAAATGAGGAATCACACTCATCAAACTTGAGTAAGTTTTTCTGTTCCTTTGTGCCCAATAAAGGATTTGTATGGAATAGGTAGAGAAAGTACTTTAAGAAGCATGAAAATCCTCCAAGTCCCGATAGCGCAGCCGCCAAATATTCTACATAGTACCATTTGGAGTATGAATATGGACACTGATTAGATATGTCGAAAAGCAGTATCGCTAGCAACACTACATTCAAAGAACCCCAACGCAGACAATCTTTGGCGCGTTTTGCACGCAGATGCAAATCCAGGCCGCGTTCCACCAATCTGTTCGNTCGCGTTCCACCAATCTGTTCGGCGAGCCGCAATATTTTTGTAAACACTGCATTTCTTACGTGTAACTAATACGTAAATAATTAGTAATTTAAAACAGCAGGTATATAAATAACTAGTTTTGCCAAAGAACGACCAACTATACCGAAATTTTGCGCGTTTAATCTCATTTTTTGGAAGAGTGCAAACCTTTTCGTAGCTCCACTTTTTGGCCTTTGTTCGTTTGGGACCTGTACGAATAGGGTCCTTGGCAGGATCATGTGGAGTAACTTCCACCTTAAGTATACGCATATAGCAGGGCTCCTCATATCGTTGGAATTTGTTACGTATTACGAGCCGGCCAACACCAGAGTCCCGCAGATTTCCCACAATCTCCCACAGTGTCTTACCGCGAAAATCAGTTGTACGACCAATATATTTAACTACGCTCATTGCTGAGGAATTCGATCTGCTGTTTTTCTTTTGAGAAGGGGTAAAACGTACTTTTTAGCCTTTGTGCGTTTGGGACCTGAAAAAGAAAAATGAATGGAAAATTCAACAATGATGATGAGAGAAGTTTACGATATTAAGCAGTGTTTGCATTATTCTACTTTGCGTTCAACAATTGCGTTCAACTCAACGCAGGGTTGCACGAAAAAAAAGTTGAATGGCTAAATGTTGGCTGGCGACCAACTTTGTTG
>NW_016204457.1:0-2246 GCF_001687245.7 Rhagoletis zephyria
AGTTTCCACTTTCAGTTTGCACCTTCTCTATCTATCTAAGTTCTCTGTCTGCAGTTATGTACGACCACCCTGCCATGGGTTGAAAAATCTACTAATGTGTATGAAATTTCCCACACTTACCCATAATAACCTCGGCAGCGGAGTTTATAACTGCAAGTGTTGTGTGCTGTTATCGGCAGATGTCACACCAACTTGCGCTCTATTTACCATAGGTGTCGCCCTCACCGATATGCGCTAAACTACTAAAAATTGTTTAACTAAATTTTTAAAAAACCAAATTCGAAAAAAAATGATTTTAATAACACTAATATATATGTAAATCAATAAATAATATAAGATAAAAATAATTAAGTTAAACTTTTAGAATTGTTGCTGCTTAATTAACATTTTTCATAGTATATGGTGTTGGGAAATCAGCATCAACACCAATTGTTCGAATTGAAATGCATAAGTATGTATGCAAACTTGCTAAAAAGTGCCAAACTCGAAAGACACGAGTGGAAGACTGAATTCCACATCTCAAAAAAATTAAACCTTTATTGGACACTTACATGCCTAGCCCTGCAATTTGACACGTCACTTTTGACAATCGAACGGGCTATGTGTCTATGTATGTATATGAGAAAATCTCACGTGTTATTAATTTTCCTTATTTTTGCAAACAGTTTGAAGCTTTGATTTATAGATATGGTTTTGTTTATAGCATGAACCACATTTTTGTACGAAAATACCAAAAAAATTGTAGCTTGCCAAATATTGTGAATATTTAAAAAAAAAAACAAGGGTGTACGCAGATATAATGGAGTGAGCTTATATATATGTGCATTAGGAATACTGTGTAATCATCTTCCCCGCCAATATTTAATTTTAAATATATGACTTATAAATTTAGGCGTGTGAATAAACGTGTAGATTCCTGCGCATGGTACTACGAAGCGTATACGTTACATACGCAACTACGGGTATATGAACACGAGACATTATTTTTCCTATTTTAGTAAATATGTATATCTTTTTAAAATTTCCATTTAAATACAATTTCGCGTTTGAATCTTGTTCTTTATAGAAAACTGAAGATAATGAATTTTCTAAGCTAACAACCCGTCAAATTTGCTCATATATGTACATACCTACATATGTAAATGCTATAAGAATCCAAATTTTCAACTCCCAACTGCATTTACAGTGAAAGTATGAAAGTCAGCAAAAACAAATTGCTTTTTTGAATTCAGCGTCCTAAAATTCATTAAGAAACATATTTTCACTTAAATTTGTCCATAATTAAATGTTTGCCCACATTTTATATGGAAAGGAAGCACTGTGCGATTAGAGCTCTGAACTGAAAGCTAATGCAGCGGCTTTTTCGTCCATCCGCTCGCGGCGTATGCCTCCATAGTTTGAAGGCCAAAAATACTGCTTCTCTTCAAAAGGAAAGCCATCAGATGAATAAATTAAGAAAGTAAATTCTGGTTTGGAATGATGTGGACTCTTTGATGCCTTGTTAAAAGAAATCTTGCGTGGCAGAAAATAGAATACACACAAATCTTAACCGTATAATGAGGAGTCCTTACAAACAGATTTCCACACCTTAATGAAAAGTTTCACTATCGATGGGCTCTCTGTTATTCAGGCAGTGATCGTTTGGTCAGTTGGTCTACTTTGAGACTTTTCATTTCATTTGAGTGGGTAAATTCACAGAGCAGTAGGAGACTTTAGACAGGTCAGGCTCTAAAGGCACTGTATCTGGTTTCAAGCACTTAATCCACCTCTTAACGACAGGAAAAATTCGGAAAACATTCGGCAAACTAATAAACCCATAAATAAATAATGAAATAATCTAAGCAGTTAATGAATGCTGATTAGTAAAATCTAATAATATTCAAAAAATAATAACCTGACATATCCAGCATTCCTAATCGGAGTAAGCAGCACAGCGTGTAGCCTTCGGGTAGTCTGCTTCACAATCGCAATCTCATTGCAAGCGTGGTCGCGTGTAAAACCAGCAGCTTGCCAAATTTTTCACACATTTGAGAGCGGTGTTTGTGTGATCGGGACATATTTCTGCAATTATGCACTCAAATTTAATGAAATATTAGTAAAAGCGCAGATTAACAACACATTATCCTCGCTGCAGTCAGCAGGATACAACACTCTCAAGCTTCTTCATAATTACATACATGCACCCTGACAACACACTCAACAGCTCTAAATCCGCTTAAGTCTACGAGTACGAGCTGTGTTTTGCC
>NW_016204458.1:0-2246 GCF_001687245.7 Rhagoletis zephyria
TTGAAACCAACTTAAAATCAAATCCAAAAGCATTTTGGCATTTCGTTAACTCGAAAAAATCTTGTTCCAGGATTCCGTCGGCACTTTTTATGGGTGACAATGCTGCTAATACTCCTACAGAAGCCGCTAATTTATTCGCTGAATTTTTTAAGTCCAATTTCACAACAGATTCCAATAGCGATGAGAACGTTTCTTTCGATATTCAACAGTCTCTCGAATTTGACAAATTAACACTTACTTCTGAGGATGTGCTTAGTGGCATTGCTCGGCTTAAACCCTCCTCACAAACTGACGATGATGGTTTGTCTGCTCTTTTGTTTAAACACTGTGAATCTTTAGTGTATCCATTATTGGAAATTTTTAATAAATCCTTATCGTCGGGTACTTTTGTAGACAATTGGAAATTAGCGTTCATCACTCCCATTTTTTAAAGTGGTATCAAAAACGATATCAGCAACTACAGACCCATTTCAAAGCTTTCTGCCACGTCAAAACTTTTTGAGTGCATTGTCCAAGACAAACTTTTATCTGCTGCTAAGAATTCAATATGTCCGCAGCAGCATGGCTTTATACCGGGCCGCTCAACGGTATCAAATTTAGCAGTGTTTTCAGATGACTGCATAACTGCTTTCCAATCAGCGCTTCAGGTTGACACGGTCTATACTGATTTTTCTAAGGCTTTCGATAGGGTGTCCCATAGAATCCTGTTAAAAAAATTAGCCTGCATCGGTTTCCACTCAGTTTTCCTGAGCTGGATATCATCGTACTTATACAATCGTCGTTGCATGGTTGTTTTCCACAATGTTAGGTCTCTGCCTCTTGTTGCACGCTCAGGAGTCCCGCAAGGTAGCATCCTGGGACCATTGCTTTTTGCCTTGTTTATTAACGATACCTGTACATGTTTCTCCTCATCAAAGTTTCTGCTTTACGCGGATGATCTTAAGATTTATTCTCCGATCAGTAACTCTCTCGATTCTCAATTTATGCAAAACGATATCAATAATGTTAGCAATTGGTGAATAAAAAATTGTCTTTCGTTGAATACAAATAAATGCTTTTACGTTACCTATACTAAACGTTGTAATATTATTCAGAGCTCTTATCATATTTCCATGTCGCCACTACAGCGTTTAAATGAAATTAAGGACCTTGGAGTAATTTTTGACTCAAAGTTTACATTCGCTATTCATATAAATTTTATTATTACAAAATCGTATTCCATGCTTGCTTTTGTAAGGCGCCATGGTAGGGAATTCACCGACCCGTATACACTGAAACTTTTGTATATGGCTTTTGTACGCTCCAGGCTTGAATACGCGTCCTTTATCTGGTCTCCTTATTTTGCGTGTCATATTGCTAGGATTGAGCGGATCCAAAAAATTTTCTTACGGTTTGCGCTACATAACTTACGCTTTTCGGATCCTATCCCTTCCTATGAATCGAGATGCCTGTTGATAAACTTAAAATCCTTGCAAAGTAGGGGAATAATCCTTTCTTTATCTTTTGTTTTCGATCTAGTCTGTGGTGTTGTAGACTGTCCCGTACTCCTTGAGAGGATTTTCTTTAATATACCTACGCTGCTCAGAGTTTTTCCATGTTGGTATTTTTAGGGCTCTATATGCACTAAATGCTCCCATCACTAGAGCCTTAATTGAATTCAACAGAATTTATAAATATGTTGATATCGATTTTTCAACTTCAAAAAATCGCTTTAGGAATTCTCTGAATCTTTTTTATAAGTAGTTCTGTTTTTTCTTATTATGTATTAATAATGTCAAACTATTTTCTACTTAGCCTATAAGAATTTTTATTGTATTCATTGGCTAAATAAATAAATAAATAAATAAAATTTTTATAAATAAGAGCCTTATCAAATTATAACATAACATAACATGACATAAGATAGCATTAACAGTCTATACGACCTAAAGCAGTTTTCTAAGTTCATCAGAAGATGTATACTTTTGAAAGTTTATAAATAAGTATGATAGCGACTTTTGGAAGAAGAGTTAAGATTTGATGCTATTTTTTCAGAATCTAAAAAGATGTTGCACTGTGTTGTTAGTGAACATGAAACTACATTAAATACAGGTACGTAATCCACCAAAATCTAAAAATAAAAAAATTTTACATAGCGGGCTTTGTAAGTGGACTACTCAATTCATTAGGGATATTCTCGATGTCTTGCACGAAATGTAAAAATACTATTCCAAATTTCGAAGAGTACGAGAGCACCCCATTGCAAA
>NW_016204459.1:0-2246 GCF_001687245.7 Rhagoletis zephyria
TTCCCCACGTTGCTTTTTGTACCACCCTAATATACATACATATGTATGTGGCTACCCAAAGGTGTCTGTATAAACATACTACACTTGTACTACTTACACTACTGTTTACTTTTGACGGAAATTTAAAAATTATTTCAAAACCATATACATACACACAAGCTCACGGGGTCTTCTTATCATCCGAACTTTGTGTTTTCTTAAAAACTGTTACAGCGAAATATGCAAATAGTTTCTGTAATACAATTATTAATACATACAGTCAAATTAGAAAAATCTGGAAATTTCTTGCTTAGTGATCAGTTCTTTTAGAACATTGCTAGTCGGGAAGAAAATAAAACTTAAAACATAGTACATACAGAGTTATACAAAGGCCACAGCGTTTTGGAATCAGCGCATAGGAATGTTAATCCCGGGATTCCGGGATCCCGGCCTTTTTTACGTCCCGAGCCTCCCGGGATTATTCACCAATAACTTTCGGTATTTGTAATTTACACTGATGGCAATAATAGAAACTCCATTTCTTGACCAGTATTGGCTATATTTCTTTTTTTTATTTCATAACTACCAAACCCGGCGAACTTCGTCCCGACCAAAATTAGTTTTGTATATTGAAACATTTTGATCCAACGTTTTCACCAACAGTTCACGTTCATGACTTTCAGTGACGCATTTATCTTCTAATATTACGGTATGGTGGTTGTCAGAAGGTATATTTCCATAGCCATCTTAAATAACCTATCAAAAGTGTATATGCATACAAAAGTACGTAATATCTTAAGTGCGTTTGAAAGGCGCCACGCCCCCTTATAAAATAGCCGCAATTTTCTCTCAGAGACATGTAGTATGATAAATTCGGTTTGCATGAGAGGTGCCACGCCCCCTTTTCCAAAAACCACAAATTTTGTCCATGAGTATGCGATTGTTTTCGTATATCTCCATACCATGCTAGAGTGCTCTACCATGAACACTTCCAGAGACATGCAGTATGAAAAATTCGGTTTGTATGGAGGTGCCACGCCCCCTGCACACAGCGGTATGAAATATACTTTACATTCGATTCTCATACCTACCATATATGCACAAAAAATTTCATAGATTGGTCAAGCCGTTTAGGAGGAGTTCGACCACTAACACCGTGACACGAGATTTTTATATTAGACTAGCAGAGCACCCGACGTCGTTCGGGGTAAACAAGTCAATATAAAAAAACCGTAATACAAATATTCAGTTCAGCATAAATTAGAGGAGGAAAACTGTTTTCTTTCTGTTTAAATTAAGATATCCTTATGAGCCATAATTTTAGATTTATCATACTTCAACTAATATATCGTCGTTTAAAGTACGAAACCGAGTATCAACAAAATGCAAAACCGCGTATCAACAAAATGCAAAGCCGCGTATGTGAGGTTGCATAAATTATTCCCTAGAGAGTAAAAACACTCATATTTCAAAATGGTTATATTTCTTATAAAGCAATCGCAATTCTGGCCAGTATATTTCAGGACGAATGGATAAGGATTGAGCCAAGAGCTTGTGTGAGCAAATCCAACTTTTGGCAGCGAATGTGAGTTAGGCGGTTTTGCAGAATGACGATACGCGGTTTTGTACTTTAAACGACGATATATTGATCATCACTTTCTGTACTAGAAATATTGTTCCATTATTAATATTAACTTGATTAAGGAAACGATAAAATTTTTAAATTAAACTTAGACTACTATGGCACATTCCGTTTAGCTTCGTGACGATGGAATACACCGCACGTGTTGTCCATGCGTCCTCAGCAACATATTTTTGAGTGCTAGTTTGAATAGCTTTTTTTTACTGTTTACTCTTATTATTTAATTACACTTCATGTTTTCAACTTTTATATAAACTGAGTTTGTTTTGCCAGCTGGTTTGCAATGGAAGTACTTACATAATTCAATGTCTTTATTTTCCATTAGTTTCAAGGCTAGACAATACATACGTTACCAAAAAGACAAATTTTATTATACGAAGGTCCCATTATACTATTACGGCTAAGTAAAATGACGTTTAGCAATACCACCAGTTTCGTCGGGGTTCAGATAGGGCTACTCCCTATCATGTGATTTCTTTAATCTGACGTGGAAGAAGGCAATAACTAAATTTACTAAGGTTGTTGTTGACACGTATGCTTTCAAAGAGTTGGAACGTGAACGTGAAGGGCTTCAGTCTAGAGGTGCAAAACTATCGATAGTCAGACCATCGATAGCTTTCGATAT
>NW_016204460.1:0-2246 GCF_001687245.7 Rhagoletis zephyria
TCGAAAGGGAATTAGCCAAAGAATGCTAAAATGTAAATTCCTTATTTATGTTTTCGCCACTGTATGTAGAGTTATATATATTTACAAACCATATACTACATTAGTTAAATACAATTAGAATATTTTTTTTTTATGTTACTTTTTATTTTCCACTATGATAAAGAAAAATGCCCTGATCTGCTCGAAATATTTCTATATATTTTTTACATTTATTTATTTTATAATTTATTTCCACAATAATTTCTCTCAAACTCAATTAAAATTGTTTAGTTTAGTCAGTTCATATAAACTTGCTGTCTCTAATGATCGCAGCTTATTAAATAGCAAACACTTGTTTTATTTTGCTTTCTTGACACAAATATACTTACACACATACATAAGTGCAGCAAAACCATATTCATATCGGATTTTTTTTTTACTTTTCGCTGCTCTTTCGCTTAAATTTCTCTTCCTCTCTCTGTCTGTCGAATGCTGATAAGGTTTTTGTTTGATTTTAGTATAGCACGCAGAACTGGACGTCATAAGTAAATAATTTTAGATGCNTATAAGCGAGCAGCTTTGTTTTATTTTAGTCACTCTCACTACTGCGCCAACCTGAGACCCTGTTACTTAAAACAGTTTTAGAGCAGCTTTGAAAAAAAGTGATATACATTTTATACATATTTTATACAATTTTCGGTGCTGCGAAATATGTTGTGGGCCTGTTGGTGGAAAAAGAATATTTGTTTAAGCATTTTTATTATATGAATGTAAATATGTATGCATGTATTTACATTGAAATTAATTACCTGTGTTGTACATATGTACATGGAAAAAACTACACAAGCCCGCCGGCAAACAGATTTTCAATAATCACTGAGCATTTCCAGCCACTTCAAACTTGCACATTAATATACACTTTATTTATTTATTTTTTTTCACCAACTTCTTTAATGAAGAACTTACAATATACCAATCGAAAGCATAAAGCCTATATTTACATGTGTTAAACAGATGAGTGAAAATTACTTGTTCATAACTGCCAACCCGATATGTAGGTAGGCCAGCAAAAAAATAGACAACCCAACGTTTTCACATTCTGTAGGCTTAATACTTTCGGTTGGTATATTATTTGTTCATTAAACAAATAAGTACAAAATTAAAAAAAAATAATAATAATTTTTGAGTATTTAATTAAAAATATCCTGGTCAGAATTTTTTCAGCCAACTCAATCGCGAAATCTACATATGGGTATTTCCTGGAAAGTGTCAACCAAGAGCAAAATAATAAAATTTTGCTCGGACAAAGCTTATAGATGCCAATCGATAACTACATATTTTGTCTTTCATCCACCTAAATATTGTACTAATTCAGTGATTCCCAAAGTAGTCCAGGTGGACGCGACAGGGGTCTACGTTGGCGTGAAAAAATATGGGAGTCTACGAGTTATAAGTGGGAGTCCACGAAAATTCATCTGGTCTCGATAGTAAAGAACCAAGATGGTTGCTTGATAGCCTATTTATTTAACTTTAATGTACTAATGTAAGTGCTCTTGACGCACTGGTGAACTTATTGCAGGGAAGCCAACTCGTGGGGAATTCCCCGATTTGCGGGGGATTTCAGTTTGCGGGGGGAATCAGGGAAGGACCTTTTTTTGTAGGGAATTTCAGTTTTCGTGGGGAATAGGGGGATGAACTGTTGTGAGAAATTAGATGTTAACTAATGTTTTCATAATTTTTTAGAAATTTCCTTGCCGCATTTTCTTTCGTATAACGAAATTTCGAATTTATTTTTATGTAGTCCGCCTTCGGGTAAAATATTCTAAGACGAAAAATTTTAGCCACTTGGAACTTGCACTTGATTATACATACTAGAAATGAGTGAGCTACAAAACTTTTAAAAATCAAGCTCTACACAGAATTACAGCGGACGACGACGGTAAAGCGGTCGGCGTTAAATGAACAGCTGTTCACTTACCGCAGTGATATCCGTTCGAGTAAACACAATTGCAGCCGAGGACGGCATCCGTTAACTGTCATTTTGATTTGGAAATTTTCATTAAAGTATTTTCATTTGTTTGGTACGTGCGTGTGTGTATATTTGCTGGAAATAAAAATAGTTAAAAGCATTTGCAAACTTGTGAAAATAAGAGAAATTTTTACAATCAACATGGGCCGCCCCCGCTGGGCGGTAAAAATATAAATAAATTTAAACCAACCGAAAAAAAGGAACAGTCCAGCGCCTTCGTCTTGGTCTGCAGGCTGTA
>NW_016204461.1:0-2246 GCF_001687245.7 Rhagoletis zephyria
TTTTTTAGATAACTATGCCCCTTTATTGCTGTACCCATAACGATAAAACGAGCAGAAAAAAAATGTGTGCTTTTAACCCAATCCACCTGCCGACATATCGACATATATTTCGACACACTGCACCCGAATTTGGGGTCCGTTTTAATCATACACCTCCAACATTTCGGGTTAATTGCGAAAGTTGGGAATTTTTGCCAATTTTTTCGGTTTTACGTAATTTACTTGAAATTTAGGAGGTGTATGATTCAAACGGACCTCAGATTCGGGTTCGGTAGGTCGAAATACATGTCGAAATTTTGTACCGCTGTATTTTTAAAAACTCTTCGAGTTAATTTATTGAAGACTGGAAGAAAAAAAAATCTGATATTTTTAAAAGCGATAACAATAATTGTGAACGTATGTAATTATATAACTGGAATTCGTTATTTTGGTGATAGTTAATAAATAATTAAATATTAGAACAATAAAAGATTGTCCTCATCAATGCGATCATTCTCTTCGTTCTTGATCTCTCGAGATGTAGTGTTCACTAAAAAGTATAAAGTTGGTTTGAATATTTCAACGAAGTCGGACAATTGCGGGGGCTAGGTGCTAAGCTTAAATTCCCATCTGAATACAACTACTAAGCGAGCGGTCAAGCTCATTGTTGACTTTTTGTTCGAATATGGGGGAAGACTCGAGCTGTTCCAGAAAAAAGCTGAAATCATAATGAAAGCCTAAGCCTATCCGTTAAAAAACAATGCAGTAAGCGTAATTCCATATTTTACATCACGTTAAGTAACTTACTTTAGTAGGTGAATCAAACTTATGTAATTTTCTAGGAATTTGTGAACTTTATTTTCTTTGAACCGCAGCTGAGACCTAAGCAAGGCGAGTAGCCTAGATAGGTTATAAAGAAATCAAGCTGTTAAAAGATATGTATGATTTAGTGGAATACAAAACGAGCAAAAAATATGCGTGCACTTGTTAACATTTTTACTTATCCAAGTGCTTTTAATATATATCCAGTTTCACATGCAGTCTCTTGTACTGGCACATAAACTTTTATTTGCACATCGATTACTTGGTGCGTGAAGGACATCTTGTTTGCAGCGAAATATTTTTGCTGATTTCAACAGCCTTACCGTGGTGTGAACACACACAAACAACTACATAACGCACATCGTCTGCAAAAGTGTCACAACTCAAAATTTAGCATTTTTGAGATTATGCACTAAAAATGTACGCAGAGCTTTTATTTACCTTTCAGCAAAAGCTGGAGCAAATTTTTGTTACAATTTGTTAAAAACAAAAACCTAAGGTAAAGTCGCACTTGCCCATATGATTATCATGTGCTAAGAAATCGTTTTTTTGCATTTTCTGACAAACGTATTATTCTGAGTTGTGACTCTTTTGCAGACGGTTGTGCGATATGTACAAATATGTAGTACACAATTATGTGCATCTTGTGATTCTTGTGTGTGTGTGTTAATGCGTAAGCACACAAAAATTAACTTTAGTGAGGCTTACCAACAAACCGCACAGCCTTCACACTTCACAGCTTCTGAAAATGTAATTTTCGTGTGGTACCGCATTCTTTAACTTTTCTCACCTTTGGCAAGTTTTATTTGCATTTTCATGTTAAGCAAATAATACCAGATAAACATACATGTGCACACACAAATGCAAAAAGTACAAATACAAAGTGTTTATGAAAGTCAAAGGGTTTTTTTGTTTTTGTTATCTTGAACAAATAGGGAATGTCATCGCAAACAAAGTCACAAGTCATACGTTTGCCTTCCCAGGCGTATGAGTAACCAAGGTAGCGTAAAAGTAAAACAGTACACATACAAATATGAAGAAGGCGATAAAAAAGTAATGAGCAGCGAAGTAAATGCCTTTGGAAAAGTGTGTGTCTGTATATTACACAAATACACCCCCGTAATAATTCGGACTCACCCTGGGTGGGCCTTTAGATAGTCCCTATTGTTACCAGTGCTATTCCCTCATTATTCCCCTGCCAATGACTTCAACTGGCATATTTAACACTAGTCCTTTAACATTTGGTTTTAGACTGGTCAAAATAGTTAAATGAAAATATTTAAATTTTTTGCCTTTTTTATTAAAATTCATACCGAATTTTTGTATGTGAAGAATACTAACAGCAAAAGAAATCATCTGACTTAAATCATTCATCATAAAACCCTGTTTTAGTTAAAATAATTATAACGTTTGAGGCAGACTTGGCAGATAAGTAAGTAAATAAG
>NW_016204462.1:0-2246 GCF_001687245.7 Rhagoletis zephyria
TAATTATGCATCGCGTAGTCAACTCGTGGTAAATTCCCCCGATTTGCAGGGAACTTCAGTTTAGGTGGCATCGGGGAACGGACAGTTTTTTGCGGGAAATTGGATATGTTACCTTTACAACTTAAAGTAACCAAATTAGACGAATATGTTAACTTGTAACCATTTTTCGCTATTTGGAGCGACATTTTTTCAATTTGAATCGTAATATCTCCACAACAAGAGTTTTATCAGATATAAGCTATATACCAAATGAAAACTTAGTTTTTGGGCTAGACTTGAGGAAACCTAGAGTAAAATCGACTGACCAGTTTTTGAGAAAATTCTCGAAATCTATATTTTCAGCAGCCCGATTTTTAGTTTTTAGGCGATAACGTTATGAGATATTTATACTTCATAAACGCAAAAGACCGCATTAGATAGCTTGTTTTAAGGCCCTTCTACTGATATCGTAATGAATGGTATGGAATGAGTAGTGCGACCTCAGTGCTGGTTTTTTCGAATTTCAGGCACCAGCCACGCCCACAAAGGCATACGAATCGAAACATCCTGGAACAAAACCATCCCAATTCTTTTTGTACTTTAATTCCTGAAAGTTTGCAAATATTAAATATCTGAAGGGGGGTGAGAGGGGGATAAACCGAAAACAGACAGAGGGGAGAAGGGAGGAGCGAGAGGAGAGTCTGGAAGAGATTGGGTGGTAAGAGGGGATATTGTATTTGAAGTAATAGTTTTATTTTTAGTTGTAGATTCTTTAATATTGATATTTGCGAGTTTTGCTATACTAGCAAAAGAAGTGGGGTTAGGAGTAGTTGTAGTTGGTCATTATATTTTTTGATTGCATCGCGCATACTGCATTTGTTTATAGTTTTAATTTTAAGTATTTCTTTAGTTTGCTGAAATTTAGGACATGAATTTGAGAAAGGGGGATGATCTGTTAGGCAGTTGGCGCACATAGTTCTGGTGCATTCGGAGGGAGAATGGGGGGGAGGTTGCACGTGGCACAAATAGCAAAGTTACGGGAATTTTTTGCGGTGTGGCCAAGAATCTGACAAACATTGCAACGCATGGGGTTTGGATAATACGGACGGACGGATAAAGTTCTCCAAGCAACTTCAATTTTTTCTGGGAGGTGGTATTTATCAAAAGTTAGTAGAATGGCACCAGTATATTTGCGGAAATCATCGCTGATCTTGGAGAATTTGAACGTAGATTTAACGCCGTTTTCCTTAAGTCCTTCCACAATCTCCTCTTCGGGCAAGTGACAGATGAAAGGAGCATATATTGTTCCTTTGACGGAGTTGAGAGATTCATGTAATTTGACTGTAACATCTGTAACACCAGGCAATGATTTGGCAGCTAGGAATTTGTCGGCGATTTTTTTGTTTTTTAACGAGTAACAGCATAGAACCGTCGCGAAGCTCAGTGATGTTGTTGACTTATTTGCTTATTGCTTGAATACCTTTGTAGATAGCAAAACAGGATAGAGTTGATAGGGGTGTCTTTTCATCGACGGCTTTTATAACCAAGAACCTGGGGTCATCATTTTTGGCGACTGGAAGTTCCGGAAATATATCCAACGTAGAAGTTTCAGACTTTTTACGTTGGGGTTGAGGTGACGGAGACAAGATGGCGTACCTATTGTTCCCGAATTTAGTGGCCCCGGGGGCCATGGCGAGTGTGTGGTTAAAAGTTAGAACAAGCGACCGAAAATAACAGGAAAAAATAACTGTACAAAAGCGACCGTTGATTAACCGCAAACAGAGAGAAATCTTTCAATATCACGGCGGAACGAAAAAAGCGACTGTACGCTGCGAGAGTTCGTTGGTGACTCTCTGCAGAAGTTATACTGTTCCATTATGCGCTCTTTGAGTATAGCAGCGCTAGAAACCTGGTTTTTTCTAATTTTGCGCTCCAAAATTTCCCAGACATGCTCAATAATATTTAAATCTGGGCTTGGGTTGACTTTAGTGTACATCGACATGTGTCTGTTTTAGCAAAACTATAACGAATTTTCTCATGAAACTTTACGAGGATACTAAGAAACAGATATGTTTACATAAATTCTCACTATTTTCACTTTTTTAATACTAGTATTTAAGTAATTTGTTGTTTAAATTTTTTGCACTTCCATTAGCAAATTTTCATATAAAAAGTGCAGCTATCACTTGTACTTGCATAAGTGCACGATCTNCTCAATAATATTTAAATCTGGGCTTGGGTTGACTTTAGTGTACATCGACATGTGT
>NW_016204463.1:0-2246 GCF_001687245.7 Rhagoletis zephyria
GCTGGCAACTGTACGCCAGCACGCACTTAAAAACACTAAATACATCATCATGCATAGCTGAGCTGTATGTAAGTCGTTAAGGATGCATATCCTGCAGCTGATGCAAAATTGCAAAACAAAAAATGGCTCAAAGCCAAAGACAAAAGCGAAGGTGAAGACGCAGGCGGAGCCGCTATGCAACCACTCAGCTTTTTTTTTTTGTATTTTGTAACTAATTTCCATATTTTTGCAGGCAGGTGAATCGTCGGCGCTGAGGTTGGCTTGCCAGCGTNTTGCATGGAAAAAAACCTACATAAGAAAAAAGTAGGAGGCGGCGTAAGGGTGCTTAGCGCAGAGGCAGGATTTATACAACTCTGGTTGCCGGTATGTGGCATTGTCTTTTGTCGCTGCAGCGCGTTGAGGACGAGAATGACTGATGTGTGCAGGATGCTTAAGGATTGATGACTGGAGTAGTAAGTCGGATGTGGGCATTTGTAATTTTCAAAATGTGCCAAGGAAAACATGTGTATGAATGTGCAAAGATAGCAGCAAAATACATGAAAAATATGTGACATTAAAAGGAAGATATAAAACAAGGTACTTGTGTCATAAATAGCAAAAAAAAAAGAAGTAAAAAGAAAAAATATTCCTTGCAGCGACCCCATTCGAGAGAGCATTCAGCAATTTCGCGCAGTTTCACAGAAACAGATGATGATTAGGCTGGGTTACAGCTCCAACAGATAGTCGTTAAAGTATTTATGCTGACACCGCCGCTTAGTATATTCATAGAAAGTGCTGAATACTGTCGATCTCGTCAACTTCTCGGTAGCTGCACAATTTGCTCGAAATCCAATTTGTCCTCTGAGAGACCTCCTATATAAGTAGCTGTAAATTCAGCTTAAAGCACGCTGCAGTAGTCGGGAAATCGAAGTCGGTAGGGGCAATTTAAGATTTCATAGTTCTTTCCCAGCGTTCCATTTTCAGGTAAGCTTCCTTTCTAAGTTAAATCAAAAGTACATAACTTCTTTCACTAGAGCCAATGCGAATGGTGTTGGAATCGGGAAAATGTGTATTAAATCGTGGTGGGGGTCTTTATTAGAGCAACAGAAGCCAAATCAACAATTTTAGAGTTTTGGCTGTCTGTATGTTTGTACGCGCATCAATCTAAAACTGATGTATGGAATCGAACGCTGTTTTCACCGATGTTTTGCTAAAGGTCCAACCTAAAATATAGGAAAAAATTAGAGAGTTGCCACCTGTTTGAAAATTGCGGTTTAAGTAAATTGATGACATAAATTAAATATTGCAACATTACTATCAGAAGAAAGTGGTTAAAGAAGGCTTACTGTGGAAAATATTTTTGCGGGAGGTTGCCACCTGTTTGAAAATTTTAATTTGATATTCCAGGAATTAGTTTAGGCCTTTCTTACGGCTGTTTGAAGTTCCTTAGTGCTTCCTTGTAGGCTTGCCAGAACTGGTTCCTTTTGTCGAGATAAGGCTTCGGCGTTTAATTTAGTCTAGGGTAGTCGAGAGCCTGTAGCGCCTATTGCTATGTCCATTTAGACGATTTCTGCAGTATTTATGTACACAAAAGGGGGAGGCACACACGGAAACTGCGACCAACTGCCACGAAATCCACGTAGTGCACATGTTATATGTACAAGGGCGAAAGCATTGCAGCAATGAAAAAGTGATTGAATTGATGTAACTGCACCTGAAGCTTATGCGTGTGTGTGGCAGCTACTTCAAAAATATGTATGTACCTGCCTGCAAAAACTTCGTCATTCGTGTACCTACTCTAATGGCATGTGGCATGTGGCATGTGGCATGAATTATTGGCATTCAACAACCAGTCGTTGCATTGCAGCTGGAGCGTAGCAACAGCAACAATAGCCAGCACCTGCAATTTTTAATCCATTTTCGCGCTTTTGAAATTTCTCACTGCCACTCGTGGCACTTCTCGCACTCTTTCTGCGTTTTCTGCAGTGGCAAGAGCCAAATATGTGTGTGCATGGTTTACTTTGAGTGCGTGTGCGTGTTTGTATGACACATGCCGTTGCATAAAATACGAGTTGGTTGCACTTGAAACCTGCAACACACACACACACACACACACATACTCGACGCATTGAATTCACCAGCACTGCTGTTGATGCCTACAACACTTCAGCTGCCGTCGATGTTGCTGTTACTTCCTCCGCTTCCCTAGATTTTCAGAAATTTTTCATTATTTTACTTCTTTGCTGAAATTGCAAATGTGTGAGATT
>NW_016204464.1:0-2246 GCF_001687245.7 Rhagoletis zephyria
CTGGAACCGCTTATGCTAACGTCCTGAAATTTGACACAGCCATATATGTCATCAATACCGTACTTGCGGCGAAAAGTTGTAGATTTTGGAAAAGGGGGCGTGGCACCGCCCATACAAACTGAAGTTCCCACCTCCTGAATTTTGACACGGCTTTTTATGATAGCAATAACGTACTTAAGGCGAAAGGTGGTAGATTTTGGAAAAGGGGGCGTGGCACCTCACATACAAACTGAAATTTTCTCTTGAACCGTTTATGCTAACGTCCTGAAATTTGACTCAGCTATTTATGATATCAACAAAGTACTTATGGCGAAAAGTGGTAGATTTTGGAAAAGGGGGCGTGGCCCCGCCCATGCAAACTGAAGTTCTCATATCGCTTATCTCTGGAACCGCTTAAGCCGACGGCCTGAAATTTGATACAGCAACATACGTTGCCAATACCGTACTTACGGCGAAATATGATAGATTTTGGAAAAGGGGGCGTGGCAACGCAAATACAAACTGCAATTCTCATATCGCTTATCTCTGGGACCGCTTATGCTGACGTCCTGAAATTTGAAACAGCTTTTTATGATAGCAATAAGGTACTTATGGCGAAAAGTGGTATATAATGGGATAGAGGGGTGGCACCGCCCATACAAGCTGAAATTCTCATATGGCTTATCTCTGGAACCTCTTATGCTGACGTCCTGAAATTTGACACAGCAACATATGTTGTTAATACCGTACTTACGGACTTATTTACAGTCTGAAGTGTTTGATTTATTAGTCAGTGATAAACATCTCATCTATACATACAAATACATATGCATATTTTTTATAAATGAAAATCGAGGTTCCTTTTTCGGTCTATTTTCAAAAGCCATTGAGGAAGAAACTTGGTAGAATTAGTATTAATGAATCCGGTATTAACGTTCATAATTCGATTTTAGGTTTTCCTGTAAATTCGCTTTAAATTATGCTGGTGGACTTCAAAATAGTAATGCGCATAAAGGATTTAGTATTGGTGACAGGTAAAATCCAAAAGTGTTTGAAAAAAGATGTCGAATTTCGACAACTGGGCGATACTAGTAATTATGAATTTCGCTTCCGAAAGCATGAAAAAAGTCGTGAAAAATGCAGATGGAAGTAAGCAAGCTTTGATAAAAATGGAAAGAGACGTGTTCGGGCGTTTATTGGCTATAGGTTTGGAAAAAAAATAGACATAGGAGCTTGCCTTACTTATCCGCTCGCCCCAGCGCCTCCAGCTTTTGCCAATCACACCGGTGAACCATATACAACAGACAAGGCATCACTTGGTAAACTGTTAAAATCAAAAGTTGACTCTGCACCACCTGTGGCAGTGGACATTGATATCATCGATTGTTTCTATTTCTTACACACGATCGGTGCATCTTTGTCACAAAGTTTTGGTAAAGTCGCGGAAACCATTCTTTTCAAAATTTGCAACACAAGGGCTTCGGAAATTCACATATTTGACAGGTACTTTTCTCCCTCTATCAATGATTATACGCGTGAGAAACGCCATGCGGAAGATATTTCGTGTAATATCGTAGGAACCGATCAAAGCTGACCGACAGACTTTTTGAAAAGCTTAAGAAACCGTAAGTTTAAGGAAGCACTCGTGAGATTTTTAGCAGAGCACTGGGCGAATGAGAGTGTAGCGTCCATCCTTGGAAGCAAAAAGGTTTTCATCACAGCCGATGATCGCTGTTTTTCATACCAAGCAATCGGTAACCACGTCGCAAAGTCGGAAGAACCTGATTACACGTGCTCTCACGAAGAAGCAGACACGAGGATTATCTTTCACCTTTCCAAAGCAGCACCGACATCTAGGGCACTCATAAAAGCGTCGGATACAGATATTATCATCATTCTCTTAGGAAATATCCATAAATTCCCAGAGATGAAAGTGTGGATATGCGATAAATCGGTGGTCGATTGCTCGAAATTGGCCACAGCGCACAGTGTTTCGACTATATGGAGGCAGATGGAAATAATAGTACACCTGCACCGATTTCACTGAAACTTGACATGTGCTCTAGTTTTACTTAGAAATAGACAATTATGAAATTTTGTAAAGATGGAATAATTGCCACGCCCTCTACTCTTGTGGGCGGAAACATTAAATCTCATCCGATTTCGATGAAATTTAGTTTGTAGTCTTTATTTTATTAGAAAAACCTAAATATAAAGTATGGGGAAGATTGGATTACCATAACGTTCAAAACTCACAAAAAATGTGG
>NW_016204465.1:0-2246 GCF_001687245.7 Rhagoletis zephyria
TCGCAAAAATTCAGCAAATTTTCAATCAGATTTTTTAGAATTTTTTTTTTGAGAAGGTAAATTTGTAGATTTTTATAAAAAATTGTCGGAAAAATATTATATTAAAAATTGTAAAATATACTTTTGACTTTAAAAGCCTCGAAAAATCGAGAACGGTTCCAAAAAATTACGAAATGTTAGGAAAATACCGAAATGAATGTCACGAAAATTAACTAAAAGTTAAAAAGTTGAAAATCCCGAAAAATTCCGGAATAGTCCCGAAAATGATAATTCCTTTAAAAAATCTGTATTACTCAAAAAGTAAGCAATACTTCGGTCTCAAATTAAAAGTTAAAGAAAAAAAAAAGATCGAAAATTCTTAAAAGTCCCAACAAAAAACCACATGAAATTAATGGTTCCGAAAAACTAAAAAAAAATTCAAAAAAATTCTGAAACAACCCGAAATAGTACCAATTTTCGACCTTTTTTGGTTTAGAAAATATATATGTAGCTAAAGTTGAGCAATATTTCCGGCTGAAATTAAAACAGTCTCGAGTGAAAAATCGTCGTAAAGTTTCATTTAAAATTTTTCTAAGCCTTGCAATAAATTGCATCACTGCTTATCGACTAAAAGCTCAAACAGACGGCAGCGTTAATCTGGATTAAGTCCGAGTTAATCCGGATTAACGCTGCCGTCTCTTTGAGCTTTAACCTCCTCATCCTGTTGTTTAACCCTCAAAAGGATAAGTACCTAAGAGTATCAAGCAGCAAGCATCTCAGCCTTAAGGTCTTCGTTGTCTCATTGCGTACAAAAAAAAAACCGCTGCCTTTGCTATTGCTGCTGTTGTTGTTGCGGCATAATAATTTTGTTGCGTGAATGCTTTGCAGTTGTCAGCGCGCATATTTTTTCTTCATTTTGGAACATTTTACACGACTGGATTTACGCTTTTGTTTCGCCCGACGACGAGTCAGAGCTGCTGCTGCAGCTCATTTTGTTTGTGGGGAAATCGGCTTTGTTTTTTGTTTTCTTTTTTTGGCACCGTTTGTTTGCGTAATGTTGCGACTGGAGTATGACATTGTTGCATTGTTGTTGTAGCTGCAGCATTTGTTGTTAAATGGCGGCTTTTCCGGCAACATTGCAAGCCATGGAGATGAACGATATCGGGAACAATGATAACATGATTCTCTTACCGCTATTGGAGCTGTTGTTGTTTGTGTACATGTACATAGTTTGTTTGTGTTATTGTTGTTTTTATTCCTTTATAATCTGCCACTCACCTCACTACACCCCCCTCTCAACACCTCAATCCAATCGTGTTTGGCTATTATTGCTACTGCTGACTGGTTATTGTTGATCCGATTTCAGGTTGCCTAGGTTTTATTCCTTTGCATTGTCTGCGAGTGTCCGTTGCAGCGACGTGTGTACGCCTGCACTTTGTCTGCTTTCCGGGTCTGACTTGCGGATACGCGTGCTATACATATATGTATGTATGTACGCTTGCATACATATAAATGCATGCCACAATGCATTGTTGGCGTCATTGCTATTATAAGCGCTACACATTAACGGCTTTAACGCTTTTTTTCAAAACGAATAATAAAAGCAATGAGCATGATGGCACCACACTACATACATACATTTGTAAGTACGCTGAAAGGTTGCCTTGTCAAAGTCTTTGGCAGAAGAACTGCCCAGTTCAATCAATGCACAAATGCCATAAATGGCCATTGGAAATTGGATTTTCATTGCACGCTGCTCGTTGAATTCCTATGTAATGCAATGCATTGCAATGCATTCTGTCTGTAACGAACATTTCGCTTTACAGCTCATATTTTTTTTTGCCACTGCCGTTACGCAGACGTATTTTGCCTCCTCGCGGACGAATTTCGCATCATTGAGCCACTTGCATGGCGCGTCACATGCCGTTGGCTATCATTCGCTTGGCACAGAGAGATACATATCTTCACTTAAATATGCGCATAAGTTTGTGAGTACATGTGTACTTATGTATTTTTTTTTGTGGTAAGTAAGAATCGCATTTCTACCGAAAACCATATCCTTTTAATAAAATCTGAGTATTAAACTGTTTGTTTGTATTGTTATGGGATTTTTTTAAGTTTCATACATTCAGCTTAATGTTTTTGTTTATGTGGACATTAGGGCGGGTCATTATTATTTTTTTACTATGCGTGTATCGCATAGGAGGATTCTACGTGCAATTCTATGCAAATTTGCCGAAGAAACCGAGCGTCTAAAATCAATTTGA
>NW_016204466.1:0-2246 GCF_001687245.7 Rhagoletis zephyria
CTGAACAATCAGTTGTATGGGAGCTATATGTTATAGTGAACCGATTTCCTTGATTTTTAGAAATAGCTAAGGTAATATCAAAATACATTCACGTGCAAAATTTTAGTAAAATAACCTTAAAACAGGTAATTATTAACAAAAAACCTAAAATTTAAGCAGATTTTCAAGCACCGTTATCCCGAAAACTAGAGCCAATCTGGAAAAACGGAGGACGCCATTCAATTTAAAAGATCCCAGTTAAGTAAGATCAGTTATCAAAACCTGAGCCAAGAAAAAACTTCAAAACCTGAGCACAGTGTTTTTAACGACGGAAAATTCACTTTCAGAACTCTAAAATTTCCCCCTAAATATCTCAAAATTTTGACGTGATACGGATTTTCTGAAAACGCCATCGTAATCTAGAGGCCAAAATTGAGTTTACGTGTTTGGCCGTTTAGCTGTGATATTTCAAAACCTTAAANCAGTTAATAGTTAGCACTAGTGTTCGCGTAAACATACTAAAGTTAGGTATAAGCTAACGTCACTCCCTGCAGGGTGGCGAATCTAAGGCTGCTAAATAAAAATGTGCAATATTATAAGTGTACTTAATAAAACGTTTTTCTTGTATATTCATGAATTAATTTTATTTTTAGACTCCCAAAGTAGTGGTTTCGGTCCATGATTGGACTAGTATTTTTCCGCCTATTTTGAACTAGTATGGGAATTGTTTATTTCTGACCGAAATATGACAATTGGCGCACAGCGGTCGGAGAAGCTATGTTTTACGCGAAAGATTAGAAGGGCTGTTACGATTATAATAAAAATGCATCATCGTAGTATTTTTGCTATGCTAAATCTGAATATGCCATAAAAGTTATGGTTTGACAGTTGACAGCTGTCAAATCCCCTGCTAGTTTCTCTAAAAATAAGAACATATTTTTGAAAATACCACTTATTAGGCTTTTAGGCACGCTAGTCACGAATTTTATATCAAATTAAAAGTTTGTCAGTCGGCAGCTGTCAAATGGACTGCCAATTTTTATAAAAATCAGAGAATCTAGAGCATCTTTTTAAAAACGTTACTGATAAGGTTTATAAACATGATGATCATGAATTTTACGTCAAATTAAAGCTTTGAGAGTTGACAGCTGTCGAATGGGCTGTCAATTTCTCTAAAAATAAGGAGAGTTTCCCAAGAAGTAAACGTACTAGGTTTTAAGGCTCACTGATCTCGACCTCTATATTACATAAAAATTTTTCAGTTGAAATCTGTCAAATCAACTGTCATTTTTAGTTGAGTAACACAATATTTTTGTTAAGCAAAATTACTGCTGCTAAATAAAAATGTGCAATATTATAAGTGTACTTAATAAAATGTTTTTTATTGTATATTCATGAATTCATTTTATTTTTTGACTCCCAAAGTAGCGGTTTCGGTCCATGATTGGACCAGTATTTTTCCGTCTATTTTGAACTCGTATGAGAGTTGTTTATTTCTGACCGAAATCTGACAATTGGCGCACAGGGGTCGGAGAAGCTATGTTTTATGCGAAAAATTAGAAGGGCTGTTACGATTATAATACAAATGCATCATCGTAGTATTTTTGTTATGCTAAATCTGAATATGCTATAAAAGTTTTGGTTTGACAGTTGACAGCTGTCAAATCCACTGCTAATTTCTCTAAAAATAAGAACATCTTTTTGAAAATACCACTTATTAGGTTTTTAGGCACGCTAGCCACGAATTTTATATCAAATTAAAAGTTTGACAGTCGACAGCTGTCAAACGGACTGCCAATTTTTATAAAAATCAGAGAATCTAGAGAATCTTTTTAAAAGCGTTACTGATAAGGTTTTTAAACATGATGATCACGAATTTTACGTCAAATTAAAGCTTTGAGAGTTGACAGCTATCGAATGGGCTGTCAATTTCTCTAAAATTAAGGAGAGTTTCCTAAGAAGTAAACGTACTAGGTTTTATGGCTCACTGATCTCGAGCTCTATATTACATAAAAATTTTTCAGTTGAAATCTGTCAAATCAACTGTAATTTTTAGTTGAGTAACACAATGTATTTGTTAAGCAAAATTACTGATTTATTGTATTTGATCGAACATATTTAAAATGAATTTATGATCAAATTATGAGTTATAACAATAATTATATTTATTAATGGGGGATAGCCTGCTATATGTTCAGCCCAAACAAATTTTTAAGATTTTTTTTTATTTTATACCAAATTGGTGATTGCCAAAACTAAAGTTTTCT
>NW_016204468.1:0-2246 GCF_001687245.7 Rhagoletis zephyria
ATAAATAATTGTTTTAATATTCGGAAATTTAAATGCCTTATTCGTTGTTTGAAACAAATAATATCAGAGAAAATTTATACTGAAATGAACGCTATAAAAAAAAATTAAGGTACTATTACCACGAATAAAGGCGAGCATTACATACGATTTTGAAACAGTATAGTTAATGTAAGTTAAGAAACTCAATTTCTTATCGAAATTCTTATCGAAAGGACTTAGGTGTCAATCCTTAAATTCTCAAACACCTCCGAGTGTAGTTCTGCCATGCAAAAGCTTTCTCATATAAAAGCTATTTAACACTCTTAGCTGGCGTAAAATGTAAAATCCCTCCACTTGCGGAATAACAATAACACGCAGACCACAAATTAAGGGAGACGCTCGGCCAAACTCTTCACAAAAAATATGAGCACCCAATATTTACTTTTAAGTTTCCTTTATATTTATTATACTCACTGTTGGTGCAGTCCAATTCTTTGTTGCATCCTCCACAATTACTGGGCTTCCAGTGTAGGCATATTTCGACGCAAATTCTTCACTCGTTATGCCACGCAATCGTATCGCACTCTCAATGTTCGCGCAGAAATCGCACTCTTCCGGCGGTCGAAAGGCGTAGCGAAGTGGGCGTGGTAATTCTAATATGCAACGCTGAAAAATCATTATTTGTTATTTGCTTGCGCTTTTAAACTGTCATCAATACGAGTATACAGTTACACTACGACACCGTTGGCATGGAAATAATAAAATAGCAATATTTATGGGTCGACTTTACATGCAATTATACGATCGATAAACCGCTTAAGCCTGCAGAATTTTATAACTAGTGTAAATTCAGTAATCCTTTACCCCCTGAAAAACTGATCTTCTTGACCCCGTTTTCAAAGAGGTGTAAATTAAAATGTTCTACGCAAATGTTAAATAAAGAAATATTTTTTTAGGATCCTACATGTATGTATATATATAATATTTTGCCTTTGAAAGATGGATACGGGTGAAAAATATTGGATGTAAAAAAGTGGAAGAGATAACTGGACAGTAAACTGTAACAGATTCCTGCGAATGAACCCTATCTATTTTCTCAATAATTTCAAATGGGCAAGAATATATGACCAATTTTCAAAAGAGCAGTGATTTATGTCCAGTTTTTAAAACCCAAAAAATATTTCCAATTTTTAAATGACCTAAACTTTTTGCAAAGTCTTTAGCTGACCTAAAATTAACGTCCAGCCTTTATCAAAAATTTATATCCGTTTTTTAAACGACAAAACCATTATGTCAGATTTAAAATGCAAAAGAATTATGTCCAAATTTTAAATGTTCAAAAAATTATGTCTGATTTTAAATTATTTACAAAAAATTTATTTGTTAATTGCCGGAAAGGCATGAACAAAAACTAAACAATTTTGTACAGTTTTCCAATAATCAAAAAAATTATATCCGATGAGTAAAACTTATGCTTAATTTTATGTATACATATCATATCATATGTATTGGTTATGCGCATCGCATCCTTTTACACATTCGCATTCCCATCAAATGATACGAATGTTTTGCGAATGCGAATGTGTACATGGGCAGAGTGTCCACTCTAATGTTGTTGAAATGGCTCTAAGTCTGTCTAGCCAGGGTGCGGGCAATAACCGGCTTTTAGATTCATGCGCTAAACGGTTAAGTAGTATATCAAGCAACATTGATGGGCCTTCAACAAGTACTGCTAAATGTCTTACAAGCAACCTAGAAATAATTTTAGATTCCTCCAGCGAAAACAAAGGCTCGGAAGTAGAATCTGGAGACATTAGAAATTTGAAATTGGAGTTCAATTGAAGGCCTATTTCGATTGGTGGAAAACTAAACTAAAATATGAAAAATTGACAGATCTGGCCCGCAGATATTANGAGCAATTGTTCAGCGCAGCCGGCCTTATATACTAGCCCCTAAGAAATCGCTTCATGGGAGAAAAGGCAGCAAATTTATTTTTTTTGAAATATAATATACCCCTTTTGAACTTTCACTACTACATTAAAACACTGTATAGGTTAAGCACTCGTTCAATGTTCTAATAATTTACAAATTTTTAAGAAATAAAAACGATAACTAAGTTGATTATAGCTTTTTTTAATGTTGTTCCTAACATTCCCATTCACATTCGCAATCCGAAAATTCGCATTGGCATTCGCATTCGCGAATGTGAAAAATATGACATTCAAAACATCCCTAATACATATGTCTACATATTTTTCAGCATACCT
>NW_016204469.1:0-2246 GCF_001687245.7 Rhagoletis zephyria
TGGTCAAAGCATTCGCTGCTAAGCCTTGATTGTAGCAAGCATACTTTTAACGTGCGTTCTGTCAACGCCAACGCCAAGCCAACGCGAAAGTTCTATGTGGACCGGCCTTAAATCTTTCGTCGAACATTCTGAAATTTTCTCATTGTTCGTTTCGAGTTGCCTCAATATTCGCCACAATAAGAAACATAAAAGTTCCAATAAGCCCGATACTCTTTTATTACCTTTTTTTTTGGGTTTTAATATGATGGCCAGGGTGGTACAGAGACCATATTGCCAGATCGGTTCACAAATTGTTATAGTCAATAGTCAACAGTTCACAGTCATGTCACTGTCAAAGTAATTAAGTAGTCCATGTCAAATAAAGGAAAGCAAAACCAAAGCTATCAAACTTCAAAAGTGCATGTGTGTTCCAAACTTTCTTCACAATTACATTATTAGTTGAAATTGCGCCTGTACGAAATAAGTATTTTCTGTCATATCGATGTCCAGATAAAAGTCTGTTAATTATTTTTATGCTTTCCACAGATAATGCAGTTTTGTGATACCACGGCTTCGATGGAGGCTCAGGGAAGATTTCAGCAAAGAAGGATCCCTTGCTTTGAGAGATACGTTTATATTCTTGAATCCATTCATCTCGCAGACAGTTGTATATTTTACGCAACGCATCATTTCTATTGTAACAAACACTTATGGTGATCCCACTGACTGCAGCAATCCCTGCAGCCCTGTCCGCTCTTTCATTGATGCTAAAGTCTGAGTGCCCAGGAACCCACACAAAGCTACATTCTTCGATGTTTGATTCGTAGATAATATTGTTTATTTGAGCAACCGTGTGATTTTCTTTGCATTGTTTTTTCAAGAGAATACAACTTGATTTGCTGTCCGTGAAAATAACGATCTTTTTTAAATTGCTTTTTGCTGCTACAAGTACAGCACATTTAATTGCGATCAACTCTGCCGATAGAGAAGAAATTTTATCATTTATTTTGTATATATACGATCATGGGCGTCGCCAGGTAGGGGCAGGGGGGTGCTCGNTTAAATTTGTTGTAACAGAAGTTGTAGCTAGACTTTACTAAAGGCTCATCTGCGATTTTTTGATATAGTTGGTAATTGTAAAATTTTATGTTTATGAGCTCTTTAGATGTTAAAAAGATTGCTCTCATATTTGAGGGTAATTCCCCAGATAATGCATACAAGACATGATTAGGGGTTGAGGGAGTACATCCCAAGCATCGTCGTAATAATTTAGATCTGACCAATGATTTATATAGATTTACTGCAGGTCCCGGAGATAGTCCACCATTAACACCAGTCATTATTCTCCCCGCATTTGAATTTGAGGTACTATCCTTTATGATATTATCGTAGTGATTGTGAAAAGATAAACTCTTATTAATGTACCTTCCAAGGAATTTTATGACTTTTGTTTGCTTGATGTCTATATTATTAATTTTTATATCTACCTTCTTGTTGGAGCCTTTAGCAAAGTATATTGTTTGAGTTTTTAGTAAGTTGAATTTCAGGTTTGATTCCGCACATTTTTCATTGAAGGCCAATGCTTTTGTTGAAAGGTTTTGAACTGTATAGTCAAAAGATTCGATCAGGAAGTCATCCGCATATTGGAAAACTGCCGTATTTTCATCCTGCAATGAGTGAAGAGGTGTCGTGTATATATTAAATACTATTGGGCTGAGGCATGATCCTTGTGGAATACCTCCATTTACAGTGACAGAGTCGGAACCTAGCATTAGAGTTCTTTTGTGAAAAAAGTTAAAATCCTGGATGACATTTCATTTGGTATGCTATAGTGTTCAAAGATTTGACTGAGTTTGTGTAAGTTTACGCAATCATAAGCTTTTGAAATATCTAACGACATCATTATTACCTTGCGTCCCATGCCTTTTTGCTTTGCTATTAGGTGACATAATTCATTAATGCACATATATCCTGATTTTCTTTTACGATACGCATAGCTCTTTTAGGCAGGAAATTCAGGTTGTTTACCACATCTTCCAATCTGTTTTTAAGCATTAAATTGGTTAGTTTTGCATAAACCGATAAAAGTGATATTGGTCTATAGTTTTGAATGCAGCTGGAGTTAAGACCTTTTTAAGTATGGGAACAATTTTTATTTTATGCCATTCCTCTACAACCATATTGCTTAACCAGCAGATATTTAACGCCCCAATCAACTTCTCCAAGTTGGATTTAGAGAGTTTCTTTATCATGTCATATCTTACACC
>NW_016204470.1:0-2245 GCF_001687245.7 Rhagoletis zephyria
GCGCATCAATCTGTTACAGCGAATGCTAGAAAATTATGATTGTCATTTTGATTATTATTATTTTTTTTTTAATGAGCCAGCCTCGATATTTGCCTCGCTTTGATAAAAATTATATAAAAAAACGTGGTCAACATTTTAACGTTTTAAATAACCTAAACCGAAGAAGTTGGTTTATATAAATTTTAGAAATGTGGCAACTCTTTTATAAAATCTTTCGAAATAATTTGGCGTAAATATTAAATACAGTGATGTATTATTTCAATTACATAAGTACTTAATAGTATAGGCTATATTTGATTAAACCTCTCGTTAAATTAAACTGTTGGCAACCCTCTTCATAATTATTTTAGCAATTCTAAACAGGTTTGAACTCCTGCCAAAATTATTTTTGAAATAAAGCTTTCTTAAACTTCTCTACATTTTGAGGCTATTTGGTATTGAGTAAGCTGTCTCACGTCTCAAGTTTCGAAAAAACAATACTAATTGGAAGAGGTCACAAAAAGTTTCGATTTTGGTGTCCAGATCGTGCTGTAAAATATGGATAAGAGCGTAGAAAAAATAATTTTTTTTTTGTAATATTCTTTTTTTGCGTTTAAAAGCTGAAACTATAAAAATATACAACGCAAATTTTTGCACGTATTTACTTGATATAAGTTTGTTTTTCGAAATGAAAACAAGCATACAGATTCTCTGATTTTGTTAAAGAAAGTAATATATATATTTTTTTTTTAACTATGGATTTAATTATAAAATATTATTTACATATTTGTTTTTTTTTTTTAAATAAAAGTTTAACAAATAACAGTTTCGTTTGCTTTTGATACTTTTTCTACTCGGAAACTGATACTCTTTTTTCCAGCTCGCGGCCACGCTGCCCAGGATCTCTCGATTGGCACTCTTACTGAATATCCAAATCATTTCAAGTCATAAAATGAGTCAATAATTTATAGTCTAAAATTTAGTGACTAGAAATGACACTGACTTACTGCTAGTAACTGTTGTTTGTACCTAAAATCACTCTTAAAGAAAATATCAACTCTGCCTCCTCATCTATGTACATTAATTACAACTCATTCAAGCTATCATGCACAGCACGTAAATGCACAAATTCTACTTGATATGTATCACTCGTTCTACTCTCATCACGTTTACACTTTTGCATTAATTAATCCTGATTAGCTTGAACTCCAACAAACTGAACCGGTTAGCAGTGCAACTTCCAACTAAGTACAAATGAAGCGCTGCTGAGAACCTGCTACTGTCTGCCCGCCTGACACGTTTCTACTCTATATCACGTCCTTATAACGCTACTGTAGGTTTGCGCTATGACATCATAATATTTACATCAAAATGACATGGTTGAGAATACATACATTGCGAGCACTCCCACACATCAACCGCTATTATCTAAGCGCGATTTGCGATTTGTGTTAATGAGGTTATTAACCGATGCATTANTGCGAGCACTCCCACACATCAACCGCTATTATCTAAGCGCGATTTGCGATTTGTGTTAATGAGGTTATTAACCGATGCATTACATAAGCTTACACTATGTTGTACATGCAAATTAAGCTATGTTGTGTCCTATCTCGCTCACTGCTGACAAGTCGTGAGTTCGTTTAGGTAAGTAAAGAGAAGTTTTAAAAATTTGTTTATACAAACTTTTTGATTTGTAAGTAAATTTTCGAAAAGTGTATCCAAAAAAAATCAGAGTTTGCCAATAAAACGACAGCGGTTCAATGGTGCGACCACACTATTTACATATTTTATTCTTTTCGCGTGCGCCAACTGTCGCGGGATCTGCCTTCTAAGCATCCGCTATAAGGTCTTATCGAGCGTATTATGTGAAAGGCTGACGCCCACCTCCCACGAACTGACGGGCCTCCTTGTCAGTATGGCTTTAAGCCCAGGCATTTACAATACGGCAAATTTTGCAAAGGATGCGCGAGAAAACGGAGCTATCAATTTGTTGACTTCAAAGACGCACTAAAAGGAAATTGCCTATATGCTGGGATATCTTAGCTTGTTTCAGATTTAGGAAGGTCCTCTTTAACCACTAGACTAAGTGCAACCGCTTGTTGGTTTGGGCCAACCGAAAAAAACTTCGCCAATTGCCTCTCTCTTTTGCGAATTTACGTCAGTTGCTCATCCTGAGTGCGATACTTTTTCCTATCCCTTTGTTCGTGGGCGACCTTGCTTTGCGGCTGAGTAGAAGGATTGTTTCACTAGAGTGTCGTTATAC
>NW_016204471.1:0-2245 GCF_001687245.7 Rhagoletis zephyria
GGTGGCTAGGGAGCGGCAAAAGCTTTCGACGAAAGAAGAAGAAACCACTGCGAGCACAACTTCCTTTGAGCTGCCCAGTGTGCTGCTGCGCATTCCCGCCGTCCTCTCCGCCGACCTGGAGATCGTCCTGGAGAAGGCGGCCGACGTCGCTCGAGTGGAGCGAGATCACCAGGAAGCGACGGCAGCTGAAGAAGTTGATCTTCAGAACTACCTCAGCACGCTCCTCTCCGCCCACTCGATCAGCATTCCCGCCGGGCAAATCTTTGTGTACCGGGGGCCGCTGAACAGCGCCGAGGAGCGTTGTCTGGCCTTTACCACGCAGATTACGCTGCCAGCTGCTCCGCAGGCTGCTCAAGAAGGAGGCAATGAAAACCCGGCAGCAGCAGCCACAAGCCAGCACTGCTACTACCAGTGCGTCATTCTCTACGCCGAGTCGCCGGCCAAGGTCACCGACATTATCGACTGCTTCAAGAGGCTCTTTAAGCCGGGGGCGGCGGAAAAGGCCACTTCAACAGCAGCTACGCCTTTAAAAGGCGGAGGAGGAGGTCACTCGCCGAAGAGCTCCTCCGCTTCACCTACTGTTTCCACGACGATCACCTCGACTTTACCATCAACAGCAGCAACATCATCTGCCGAGCCGCACAAGGTGGTGATGATCGCCGGCGTGGAGATTCAGGAGGAGGTCAGCGAGGGCAAGTGGAGCACTGCGCCCCTTGACAAGGAGGGCTTCAAGCTGCGCACCAGCCTCGACAAGCGCATCATCATCACACTGCACCAGGAGACGCTGGTGGCCAACTATCCGGTGATCAAGGTGGAGCGGTGCTTTGGCATGCTGCTGGGGCCGGGCCGCCACCAGGCCTCCTCCGCCATGGTCGCCATTGGCCTCAATTCGATGCGTAAGTTGTGATTTGAAAACTTTTTATCCTGTTTTAAAACTTTAACTTTTTTCACCTCCTCGTTCAGGCACTTCCTCCATCGTCGGCGCCCTGCAGCAGCCGGCGCTCCAGTGGACCATCGTCGCCTCGTGGATCCCTTCGGAGCTTAAAAACTTTGACTACCTGAACACGGAGACGGCCCGTGACAGTCGCGTCTACTTCACCATCGCCGTCGACCTGGTGGTGGAGGCGATCGACGAGCCGGTCCGTTTCATCATCGAGGCGAAGGCGAAGATTGTCGCGCCCAGCGTCATCGGCGGCGCCTCCATGCTCCAGGCGACCACCGCCGTCGCCTCGGCCACCGAGAAGTTCTGGTCGAACTTTGCGCCTCTCACCAAAGGAGGGTCCAGTAGTTCGCGACAGCTGCAGGAGACTTTTAATCTGATGATCAGAGAGAAGGTGGCTGCTGCTCCGGAAGAGGTGGGTGCTCAAGAAAAGGGTCAAAGTGGGCCTGGCGGCTTCAAGTACGAGGTGGTGAGCTGCTACAGCAGCACGCAGATTGCCCACCAGAAGCAGCGGCTGTCGCTGCAGCTGAACCGGGCGAAGATGAGCGGCAGCTCGGCCGCCGATTCGATTGATTCGGCCGCTACCAACACTCAGGCGGACCTCACGCCCCTCACTGAGGCCGGCCCCGCAGAGGACGATGACGAGCCGCTGGCCAGCGGCACCGGCCTCGTCTCGCAGGAGTGCACCCAGGCGCAGCTGGCCAGCTGGGCCGATGTCCTCGACCGGTGGCGGGCGAACCTCGACGTGCGGCCGTCGAAGCTCTCGAAGCTGGTCCGCCTGGGCGTGCCGGAGCCCCTGCGGCCGGAGGTGTGGCAGCTGCTGGCGGGGGCGCACCGGGAGGAGGAGCGGCTGATGGCGCTCTATCGGACGCTGGTGAAGAAGGACTCGCCATTTGAGGCGGTCATACGGCGCGACATAAACCGGACCTTTCCAGGTCACGAGAAGTTTAGGGAGCCGGGGTCGGAAGGTAAGTGCTTTTCTTTGGCTTGATTGAAACTTAAACTTTTTCTTTTTAGGCCAAGAGAAGCTCTTCCTCATCTGCAAGGCCTACTCGAACCACGACGAGGAGATTGGCTACTGCCAGGGCCTTTCCTTCCTCGTCGCCGCCCTCCTCCTGCACATGCCCGAGGAGCAGGCCTTCTGCGTCTTCGTGCGCATCATGTACGACTACGGCCTCCGCAGTCTCTACCGCTGCGGCCTGGAGGAGCTGCACTGCAAGTTTTACCAGCTGGAGCGCCTCCTCGACGACCACCTCCCGGAGCTGTACATGCACTTCCTCGACCTGAACATTGAGACGCACATGT
>NW_016204472.1:0-215 GCF_001687245.7 Rhagoletis zephyria
CAAAAATCTCATTCTTACGATATCGTTGAAAAGATTTTTAAATATTTTTATGCAGATTTTTGATGTTTAATCTGTTGGGGATTTTTTTTTCAAAAGTTCTTTAAGAAATTATTTTTATTCATAAAAAACTAAAATTTTGGAGGTATATTCAACTCGGTCCAGCTCATGTAAATCTTAATATTTCTCCGAAATATTTTGGTGGACGTCTTGAAATA
>NW_016204472.1:264-2245 GCF_001687245.7 Rhagoletis zephyria
TTTCGCACTAAATTTAATTTTTGAATTTGGTGCTTGGTGCGTTTTTAGGGTTTTTTTTTAGTTTGAAGATACCAAATCTGTAAATCAAATGGAAGTAAAATTAGCAATCGTAAGTTTTGTAAGCAATGCTACAAAAATAGAAACAAAATCATAACGAACCTTTTAAGAAAAGAATACGAAATCGGGTGAGATTTGAAGAGTAGGAAGCTTTTTCCTCATAAAAAGATTAAAAAAGGAAATACAAATTTGTTATCTTTCAGGTGTCAAGCGGTCGAAAAGAAAAGTTCTTTACGTTCTTTTAGTTCACGAGAACACAATGGACCGCAGTGTAGATTTAAACTACCACATAGCTCATGAAACTTAGTTTTTTGTGTTTGCTTTCGTTTGTTTGGAATTGTAGAAGAAGTTAAGCAAAACGAAGAAAGATTTAACATTTAAACTGTCAGGAAAAAATAGGAAAATTTTTCTTAAATCTAAGCGAAACGGCAACGCTGGACACAGCTGTAAATTAGAAAAAAAGAACAAGAGTTTTAACGTCGCTTGGTCGAAAATATTTGAATATTTCCAATAAAAACTTTGTGCTTTTTTTCGAGAAAAAATGCGATTTTTGTTGGGTTTTAGTGCTTTTTGAAATTCAAAACTTGGCAACACTGGTGTCTGGTAAAATCCATAATAAATTAACCACTTGACTTAGTAAAACAAAATTAATTTTACTTAATAATTCTTACATTGGCACTAGCCCAAAATGGTTAATATTATTAACTTAATAATGTGAATAGTCTCCTCCTATTATTATTATAGACCCACTACTCAAAGGCAGAAAATGTTTTGCATAAAGATTTGCACAGTAAATATGGCAAAAGTTTCGAGTTATTTTGTAGCTTTTTTCTAACAGGTAGAACTTGAGAGTTGCGATTTTACGAATACTCTTCACGGTGGCTCCGTTTATTTGTGAGACGTATTTTACCTGGCGTTTTCATGATGGAACACACCTGCTTTTCTGTTCGCTAATTATGGTCACTATTTCTTGATTTCTTCATTCAAACTGTCGAATTGTGCACAACAGAAGACCGTTCACCGTTGTTATAGCAGTTCATAATACACAATTCATTTCCAATATCATCAAATACTCAACATAACCTTGTTTGTCGTCAATCCAGGCTTTGAAATCGTTAGTGGTAAGATTTCTTTGCGTTTCAGTAGCGTTTCACTGATGAATATAAAATCAATTCGTTTAATTCATGTGCCACGCAAACATCGAGCTTCTTTGAGATGATTCCAAATTGTCTGAGTTTTTCAAAATTCCCTCGGAGACTTGTCATTGCCTGCGAAAGGGCGAACACGGTTAAAAACCCAGATCCTAAGGAATTATAGTACACAACTCTAACCGCTCAGTCACAGCGGCCGCCGAAATCTCGCTTACTGTTAAGAAATCCTGCCTTTGGGAGATTTCCCTTCGGGCTGTAGCGGTGGAGGCCGGTATGGTGTAGTGGTGAGCAGTGCGTGCATCCACTCCGCCTTGGCCTGGGTTCAAGCCCTGGTCAAAGCAACATTACAAAAAAGTATAGAAAAAAGTTTTTTTTTTTTAACAGCGGTCGCCACTCGGCAGGCAATGGCAAACCTGCGAGTATATTTCTGTCATAAACAGTTTCTCATAAAAATAAAATCGCCCTTCGGCGTAAAACGCTAGTTCCCTTTGTCCCTTTGTGTGACAACTTCAAGGCGAACTCCACAAATTGGAAGAGAAGCTCGGCCAAACACTAACGTATGTGTAAGCGCCAATCTATACATATATACATATACTTTAGACGGTAGTCTAAGGGAATACAACTAAAATTTTTTCCCGAGTATTCAGTCAAATCGTCTTAGTGAGTTAGTAGTTCTAAAAATACTACACAAAGTGCACATAAAAAATACATATTTTTTTTTTTTAAAAATGTCTATGAATGAAAAATTTCATCTTTTTCAAAGTCATATGTCC
>NW_016204473.1:0-2245 GCF_001687245.7 Rhagoletis zephyria
CCATGTTAAAATAATTGGAACTTTCCTAAGCTCCTAACTGCGGTTAAGCTTTTGGTGGAAATAGGCTATTACACGCAAAAAAAACCAATGTACTTACGACTCAAAGGGCCAAATATAGTAAAACTGCGTTCTAATTTATTAACTCTTACGTCACGATTTTTTTGAAAAGGTTTTTGAAATGTGAAAAACATTCAAAAGTTAGTTAAAAAATTTACGCAGTGAGAAGTTTTTCACAAAAATCCACAGTGGATAGCGTAGCTTTGGTTGATCTGCGACCGGATTTTTTTTAACACTGTATAGCACGGACTGAAGTTTTACTATATTCGGCCCATTGTTTCGCGAGTATATTGGTTACTTCGTGTGTACCGAGATCTTTTTTTTTGCTTTTGTCGCACGGTGTTATACATACATATGTACAGAGTGAGAAAATTGAAAAATTGTTTCTTATCACAACCGATTTTTTGGTTCTATCGAGATAATACACACCTCTGACTACTAGTCTGCGATGCACGCGAATTAGGTGCCTTTAGGAGCTAACTAAAGGTACTAGTACCTTTATTTATTTATTTATTTATAAAATTAATTATAATACAGTGAAAAAATATTATAACTAATTTAAAATTATTGAGTACTGACTACTGAGGCCTTCGACTATCTAATCAGACCTTATCAATGGATGGTAACTAGGAATGTTAATTCCGGCCTTTTTTAGGTTCCGAAAATCACGGTATTCGTAATATGCACTGATGGTAATAATACAAACTCCTTCTCGTGGCCAGTATTGGCTACATTTCTTTTTTTATTTAATAATTAATATGTTTTTATAAATGTGTAGCTCATTACGTACATATAACACCGTGCGATAGTAAATTTTAAACACAAATACAAGCAAATACAGTAAAATTGCGTTTTTAGTTTTTCACTCCGAAGTCAGTAATTCTAAAATGATTTAAAAAATTCAACTTAAACAGGAAACCCTGTAGAATTTAGACACATTCAATTTTTTGCTGGATTGAAAATTACCTTTTAAAATTTTATCTTAGAAATTTCGGAATATTAGTTTTTGAAAAAATTTTATGTTAAGGACTTATATAAACTTGATAACAACCTCGAATTTCGTTCTTCTAACTATGCCAGCTTAAAAATTACTTATTCGTCCTTGTGAATCCAAAAAAGTTTAATTTTTTAGATTCTAAAGAAATTTCCTATTGCATTCGTTACCCATATTTTTATTCTACATTGCATTGAATTTTTTAATAATTTTTGGAATTAATTATATCTTTGAAATTACAAAGTCCTTCAAAATAAATCCTGCGGTCAGAGAGAAAAAATAAAAACGTCACTTTAAATAAAAAAGTAGGTTTCAAACCCATTTATTTATTACTTATTTTATAGCAGGAGAGCTTCTCAAACATTATAGAAGCAATTTTTTTCGATTAAGTTGTTGAAAAGTAATGAATATCAAAATCCCGGGACTAATGTCGGGATCCCGGCATTGTGATAATGACATCCCGAAAATCCCGGGATCATAAAAAGCGAAAAATTTAACATCCCTAATGGTAACGGACGGAGAGTACAAGTGCTGATTAAGTGCACCCTAATATCGTGACTAGGGCTACTTTTTGAACAATTACCAAGGCTAGCTAAGTTGGAGCAAAGGCGGAGAAATATTAAAATGCCCACTCCTCGGCAGTAAGGCTGATGGATAAAGCAACCACGATTTTGTTAATGGATTGCCTCCGCTTCAATGAGGTGGAAGACTAACTCGAACAACGAAGGTTATGAAAATATGGAGATTCTAGATGGTCCTGCTCCTACTTAAAGACGGATACTCTTCTCAGAGATGGAACTAACAATGACTAAATTTTGTGAAAGAGTTTTATTTTATTTTTTTTTTGTTAGCTAAGTAGGGTGCTTTCTCATACCGAACACCTGGCAGCTGCAGCTGTTCTGAGGAGCATTTCTAAAATCGCGACGGGTGTTTACGCGTTGGGCGACGTCTAATACCGTTGCAACACTGACCTGCATGCGCCTTAAAACAATATATACATATACAAAGGCTAGTGATGACAGATGAAAAGGTAGACCCCCTTGCGATGAANGAACGAACGCGGTCATTTTAATATGCGCGTAATTGAATTGAATATTTACCAATATACAGTACTTTCGTTGAGGCATATGGTAAGGTCAATTACGTTTCTGATTCATTTTAATATTTTTTCCCTCAGTGTAGAGAAGACGGACG
>NW_016204474.1:0-2245 GCF_001687245.7 Rhagoletis zephyria
CAAAAAAATGGCTAAACTAAGTTAAGTTGAGTTGGAGAAACCAGCCCTAGGAGTCATAAATAAGTCTTTAAGGAGTACTATCTTGAAGACTTTCNTTTAAGAGTCCGATATGAGGGTGTTTCCCTTCCTCCGAAGGTCGACTTCTATGAGCTTAAATTCATTCATCAAATGAGCCTCAATATGAGTAATATTGGACTATTATTGGCCATACAGCTCATTTTGGACTCTTTTAAAACAATTTTTGGCCTCATATATGAATCATTTCAAACTCTTTTTGGGGCTCCTATCGGCCTCATATATTACTGCATTCGGACTCTTATTTTAGGTTATTATTTGAGTCTTATTAAACGCACTATATTTGCTCATGACTTGGATCATATATGAATCCGAAAAGATTCATATAAGAGTAAAACATTTCTTGTTTTCAGACTCATATTTCTTACCTACCTTGAACTCCTTTCGGACTCATATATTCTAAGCGCTCAAAATATGTTTGCGGGGTCTAAGCAAGAAATTCAGAAAGCCTTTAAGAAGTGGTGAATAAGGAAAAAGCCTACCAACAATGAAATAAAAGCAAAAGTGTAGAAAAAAATCTGCTCTTCAACGCCTGAACGCGGACTTTGATTTTTGCAGCGAACAAGTGCCAGCCCAAGCGCATGGCATAATGACACGTGCGCACACACAGAGGCTTAAGTACCAACTAAGGCAGTAAGCGTAGAAAAATTCAACTCTTTAAAAAAATCGCTAAACATATGTATGTACATACATACAAATGTGTGCACATATGTACAAACATTATACTTGCTTAACAGTAAAAACATGAAAATGGATTAAGACACAGTGAGATACTGAGATACTTAAAAATGCAGGCGATGTCGCCGACGACGACGACAACGTCGAAGATGCCGCAACTCGAGCGATGCGCCATTGTGATACAGGCAAGCCTGTTAGCCAGCTCAAGGATGTTGCAAATACAAATAACAAGTGTATATGTATTTATATTTGTGTGAGTGTACTTACATACCCAAATACAAGTTGACAAACACAATTACACGCACATGAACGTCTTTGTATTGGCCAAGTTGTTGTGGGAAATGGTGGCAAATACTAACAAAGCAATGCTTTACTTACATGCATATCCACACACACACACATGTATGGACACATGTGTGTATGTTTGTGTGCGTATGTTCATATGTGATGCCTTTGCGTATGAGTAACTTGAGTATTTGCCAAACATGCTTTCAAACCCCAGCCATGCCACATCTAACTCATATTTATCTATGCATGCACTCTATATATATACATATGTACATCCCCATATACATATATGTATGTATATATGTACATATGTACGCACCAGCATATGTACGCACCAGTATATTTGGCATGTATTTAGAAAGCAAGATGGATCACCCATTTTTGGGTAATGAAGTGTAATGCAACATTGGAGTCGACCCAAATTTTCTTAGAGCATAAGGATGTTGACAAAACATACAAAAACAACAACGAAATATGTACACTGCAACTCATTATAATTGATGTTTGCTTGTGAAAAAAAACACGAATTTGGAATTACTTAGCAATGGCAATTAACAGTAGGAAGTAAGAAAGCATTCAGCAAAATTTGAAAGGAAGTGGTTTTAAATCTTTAGATAATTAGTTTTTTAAGCAAAGTTTTGGCTTAAATAATTGAACGATCAACAGTTTTACGAAAGAGTATTTTAAAGTCATTCATTTGCCTAACATGGCACGGTCTTTCGACTTCTTTTATTTAGTAAAGCACAAATAAGGGCCGATTTCTGATGTAATCTTTAACTTTGTCTAAAGTTAAGCATTGCTATTATCGGTTATGACGTATGCATGTTTCTTGGTTGTAAACCAATTAAAAACCGATAATAAACTGCTTTACTTTAGACGCAATCATACATTTTAATGTAACCTTTAAATATAAAGTGAGCTTTAAAGTTACAGGTTACTTGCGAAAACGGCTCTGAATGGCAAAGTTTATTAAACGTTTTTTAAACAGAAAATAGATGACAGGATTTGCTTTCCATTTTAAAATATTAATTTAAAAAAATAGTTAAGATTTAAAGTTACTTTTTGGCCTGAAAGTTCCCGAAAACTTCCGAAAGAACTAGAGAAATGCCGCTGAGTTCAGAAAAAATCTAAAATAAAAATGAAATTTCCAGAAAAATACCGAAGAGTACCGAAAATATACCGAAGAGTACCGAAAATATACCGA
>NW_016204475.1:0-2245 GCF_001687245.7 Rhagoletis zephyria
GAATATTATTGAGGTGTTGGAAGAGGGTTGCCACCTGTTTAAAAAGTTATTTTCAAATTGTTTTGTAAGCTAAATGATTGAAGCACTAGAAATAATCTAAACATAGTACAAAGGAAAGTCGAGATTCCTTGTACGCGATAATCTCGAAAACTACTGAACGGATTTTGACGAGATTTTCTCTAATATATTCCGCATCGATAGGAGAGTGACCTTTTTAATTTACGCCCCTATTCTGCAACTCTTTCGTATTCGGATTTTGCTACGAATCGTAGAAATAGTTTGCTGCAATCCGAATCGTATCTTCGAACTTTCGAAATTCGTAACAATGGCATGCCTAAAAACGAACGAGTAAGCTTTTTTGCGTAATTTTGTACGAAAACAATTCTGTGTCGGAGGCGAGATAAAAGATGTTAAGCGATGTGTGTTTGCAGGAAATATTAGTGGTGCTCATTCAAACAGATAAATTTGCTTTTCGCATATACGTATATTTTTATCCACCGCATTATATAAACTAGTAAAAAATAATCTTTGTTGCCCCTTATCGAGAAACTTGGGCCCGGTTTAGTTATTTTTACAATGCTTTTCGGCTGTTGTGTCCAAACGCATATCCCGAATCCGATTAAACTTTTATTTAAAATGAATGTTTCAAATTATGAATAAATTCGGTTTGCACTATGCACTTTTTTGCAAATTTCGATGTCTGTTCTGCGCGAAAATACTGTGATATACACAAGAAATATTAGGGGTATTCTCTGAGTCTTGCACGGATTGCACGGTTTGCAAAGCTGTCCCATATGAAAACCGGTTTTAACCGTGCAATCCGTGCAATCTGTGCACCATGCAAGGGCTTTGCAAGACTCAGAGAATACCCCTATTGTATACCTTTGACATGTGGAAGTGCCTCTTCTCCGGCAACACAGAAAGGATAATTCTACTTAGTAAGAGTTATAATCTCTAAGTGCGGCCGAAGGCAGAAGCAAGCGCAACAGGTGGTGGACCTAACAAAATGCATGTTTCCTATGGCTTGGAAGAAGCTGTTATTGCACTAACTGGATTGGGAACCAGTTCTTCACGCATAGGAGGAGTTCTGGCCAGGGTTTCAACAATTCAACCAGAAGCTGACATAGATGCGCCCATGGTTACTATGCCCGACAACTCCGCATACCTTTGTGAATCCATTGCCATAGCGCCCTCTGCTGCTATAACTGCATCAGAATCCAACATTTTCCTCAAAATATGTAAAATTAACAAATTTTACAATAAACAAGCACATGATAAGTGTTTTTTTAATTCCTTTCCACTATGTTTCCCTTCATTCAGCTATCTTCGATAAACAACTGATAGCTGGCAATGCTGCACATGTTTCCGCAAGGGTTGCAGCATGTGGATTTTTCATTTTTCGTAGCATAGCTACGAATTACGAATTACGAAAATTCGGGTTCTAGAAAAAGGGGGCTAGAATTTTAATAATAGGGTTGCCACCACTATATTTAACTCTAATAAGCGTAGGCGTCAGTTCTGCACCGTCACTGTCAAATTAAAAGACTTAGCCACTGAATATGTAATAATGTATTATTTTTCTGAGTAGGGTTTCCACCTATTTAAAACTAACTATAAGATCTTCACCGTTCGTTGGATAAATAAATGAAATGAAAGTGCATGGCCTCCGAAAGTATTTAAAACTACCATTTTCTACACATAGTATAAACGAAAAGCGAGATATTTTAACCACGCTACTAAACGGATTTAGACAAGACTTTTTATGTATATAATAAACAAACATATGATTTTTTTCCCCAAATACGTAAATGTACATACATATACATACATTCAGCGCATGGCGAATCCTCGCGCATCCGTGGCCGGCTAGTGAAAAATATTTTTGTGACTTTTCTTAAGAGCTGCAGAAAGTCCTCATAGTACAAAGCGTTTAATAGATTTATGTAAAGCTTGGTCCTTGGTTATTTAATTAAGTGTATTGAGCGTATTATAAAAAGTATTTGAAATCGAAAAAAAAAATCGTTTCTCACTCTCCAGTTCACAGAGAGGTGACAAAAAATGATTTTTAAACCGTGCTCCGTGTATTTACATATATAAAGTTCGGTTTCGTCCTAATTTACACCTCTTTACTTGTTATTTTTGTTATTGTGTTCGCACTTTAGCAACTTCCGGCATTCATTAGCGTTTAATTTCACGAATGCCGCCGGCAGTGGAGCACATTGACCGCCAACACGACCACAACTGT
>NW_016204476.1:0-2245 GCF_001687245.7 Rhagoletis zephyria
ATATTTTGACTCAATTTCGTGCACCCACAATCAACATTCAGTCCCCAACCTAACCACTTGAGCGCACAAAAATATGCTATGCCAATTGCAATGAAGTGAAAATGACACAAAAGCTGCTGGCAAACAATTTCAGAGGGGCTGCCACAACCAAGCCAAGCCAAGGCACTTAGCGACGAGCCTATCGAAGAAGAAGAGCACGCGGGTGACGGCATCAAATGGAAATTTTCGTGTGTGTGTGTGTGTGTGTGTGTGTGTGTGCGGCAAATGCTGAATAGTGGCCGTAGGTCAAAACCCTATGGTATATTTCTTTATTTAACATTTCAACTCAATGTTGGCAAATTCAAAGTTTGACGGCAAGCTCCTCAACAGCGTAAGCACAATGGGATCAATTATTTTTGATTTTTGTGTGGTTAAGTTTCTTTTGTGTGTGTTTTTTTTTTTTTTTACTATGCAGGAATCATGCCAGCAAAGCAAAATTAGCTGCAGACAGTTGAATTTGTGACCTCTTTTTATTAGCATAGCGAGGTCGCTTTTATATATTTATAGGAGAAAAAATTCCTTTGGTGGCCACAAAATGTGGCAGTTTCCGATGACCGATTGAGAACTGTTAGTGCATTGTTTAGCGTTATTTGTGATATTTTCCATAGTTAGCACACATATTCGCTTTCACTAGAGCCTCTTTGTCTACTCTTTCCTTATTCGATTCTTCCAACCTCCTCGAAAGTTTATTGCCAATTGATGGAATTATTTAAAATTCGCTTCTAATTTGTTTTACGTTATTGTTTGATTTGAAAATATGTAGTAGTATGTGTGTACGAAAAAACTGTGCAAATGCATTTGACTGTAGAAGTAAATATGTAAATAAAAGTTCCTTTTTCAGCACGAAAATGTTTTCAATAGTGCATTTGATGTAGATTGAGTGGACCCGTGACGTTTATTTGACATTTGAGGATTTGTTGTTTTAGTAGTTTTATATTCTTTACTGCCGAATTGAGGGCAGTACATGTCAAATTAACATCAAGTGGGTTTTGACGAATGTTCCATTTCAATAAGCGCTAGAGGCGCTATTTTAAAACTATTCGCAAATAAATTGAGGCTGGTAGAAAATATGCGTATTAAAAAATTGGCTAAGAGATATTCCAGAAAAAAACTACCGAATTTATAGTATAAATCAATTATTAATGGTATTTACTTGATTAAAGTTGTATTATTTTATCTTTTGGTTTTTACTAATTCTTAGTTTTTATTTCTCTGAAAACATACATATATATATTTGGGTAATTATTTTTATTAATTTTTTTAAATTTTGTATATTTGAGTATTTTTTTAATTATTGTTTACAATTTATATATTTTTGCATTTTAAAATTTATTGTATTTTTTAATTTTTTACGTAATATTTTTATTTTTCCTTAATTTTTTAATTGTTACTTATTTTATTAGTAGTTTTATTTTTTTTCTATTTTTTATTTTTTTTATTTTATAAGATATATATTAATATATAATTTTGTATATTTTTACATTGTTATATTTTTTGTTTTATTTATAATACTTTTATGATTTTATTTATTATATTTTTACATTCTATATATTTTTGTATTTTAAAATTTATTGTATTTTTACATTTTTTACGTAATGTTGCTATTTGTTACTTTTTTATTAAGTTTTTATTTTTTCTATTTTTAATTATTTTTTTCTTTTATATCTTATATATCTATTTATATAGATTTGTATTTTTTATTTTTATGATTTTATTTATAATATTTTTACTATTTTGTGTTTTTTTATCTGTTTATTTTGTTTATTTCATTTATTTCTTCGTTACATTTATTTCTTTATTATATTTATTTCTTTATTATATTTATATCTTTATTATATTTATTTCTTTACTATATTTATTTCTTTACTATATTTATTTCTTTACTATATTTATTNCTTCTTTATTAAATTCATTTCCTTATCACTTATTTTATTTTTTTATTTTATTTTTCCCTTATTTTATTTGCCTCTTTATTTTATCGATTTAGTTATTTTAATTATTTATTTAATTATTTTCTTTTATTTTGTTTTTATTTGTTTCTTTTTTATTTCTTTATTTTATTTATTCCCTTATTTTATTTATTTATTTTTTTCATTTCTTTATTTTAGTTATTTACTTTTTTATTTTATTTTCTTTATTTTATTTGTTTCTTTATTCTATTGTGTAAAGTTGCAAATTGTAAACATAGCATAAGTATATAATATTA
>NW_016204477.1:0-2245 GCF_001687245.7 Rhagoletis zephyria
GTGGTGAGATCACCGATAAGACATTGTTGCTTCTTCCACTTTTTCCTGCGAACAAATCGCGGTCCACGGCTCAACAAATATTGCTAAAAAGTAAATATTATTACGCCCCAAACAAATATGTAATAAAAGAAATGTGTTTCATCAGAAAATTTCTATTCCAAATCCTAAGTATACCTAGAAGTTTTAAGAAATACATCACCCACTTTTGTCCAATATAGAGGTCAGAAGAGGTGGCGCGGGTGTCTAGACTTTTTGAATAGCATTTTTCGCATAAAGGTCACATTAGCCCTTAATTAGGCGCATAAAGAAAATCACACAACTAGTCGCATGAGGTCCCCAGTGACCCCAAGAAAAGTGTTGAAAAAAGAGTTTTCAAAATAAACAAACGAAGTGTGTATTATCAAAAATATTAAATTACTCAATTATATATATATATATATATATATATTTTCGACTTTAAACTTAAAAAAAAAAATTAAAAACTTACCTCCCCCAAAAAAGGTTATGTTAGTGGTCGCATCGGGTCAGCACTCAAGCTAGTAGCGACACATATGTACACGCCGATGTTCTGGCCGTGACTTATTTACCCCGTACCCCGACGGAAGTTAGGAAGCTAGAAGGAGCGCGAGCACACTCCAAGCACTCCAAGACATTTTTTTTTGGTTACAACTTTGCGTCTAATTAAGGGTTGAACTGCATACTGTTTTCCTAATGGAATGCTGTTTTTGTCCTGAAGAGGAGGAGATGTCGGAGCGCATTAGAGTGTGTAATTTTGGTCAGACCTAGACTGAGAAACTTTATTTCATCCACAGTCAAACCCTTTTGTACCTATTAAGTCATTTTTGGCATTTATTTGGTAAAATGATAGTAGCTTGGGCCGTCATCACAGACGAAATAAATATTTATGTATATCTACCGTCTCAGCCATTATTCCTTTGCAGCGGTGATGTCGAACATGTAATTTCCGAGAATGTCCAGGAGTCCGGACATTCCAGTTGCAGTCCTTGTTCCTTCATTTTGATTGCTTTTGTATTGTATTATATTTTAATCGATATAATTATTTTCGTCATTTTAATAAAAAACAATCTTTACTTATTTATAAATTACTTTCTTTTATATCACTTAATTATTTAATATACAGTAGTTAACATATGCGGTGATAGTTTAACACTCGACTGGATTTCATAAATCACAATAATGAACAAAAGACAAACATAATTATTTTTTTCCGATAAAAAATAAAAGTATATGTACATACATACACTTGTTCAAATCTGTCTGTGAACTGGGTTGCCACTTTGGAAAAGTATTGTCAAAATTGGTAGAAACAATTTTTTTCCATTTTGGTAACTTTTTGTCGAAGTATTGTGTTTGAAATAAACAACTAAAACTTTACGTTCCCGCTTTAATTTTCGTAGTTATAAAGAAGAAACAAAAAAAAACAAAAGACCGGCGGCAAAAAAATCAACGGCAATTCTAAGCTACACATTATTGGTTATAATAAAATTTAATGGGCTATAAAACTGCATAACGAAAAATTTTATAAAAATAATGCCGAGAATTTTTGGAATTTTCCGAAGTGTTGTGCATACATAGCTTCAATCCTTGATTTGTATGGGCTTGGTTAAATTGCAAACAATATACTTATACAAACAACAACAGCAAAAAATTGCGCTTGAAAATCATTGTTGTTTTTTCAAATGCTGAAGTTCGTTGTTGTATTTAGTTTCATAACTTTCGCTTTTGGTTGAAGCAAACCGAGATCCTTAACCCTGCTTTGATAATACTACTGAAAGTATGGTTTGCTTGCCTTAATTTTATGATTATAAAATTATTATTATTTTATAAAATTTTTTTTTTTAGGATGTGGGGTTAATTAATATATTTTTTACTATTTAAATGCATTTCATTTAGAAATATTCTTCATTTAAAATGGAAATACCACCGATTTCAATCTTCATTTCGCGAAAGCGAGAGAGTGAAAATTTTAAAAAGCACACATCTCGCAGACGCAGGATATCAAAGCAGGGTTAATAAAAAATTGAAATGGAACAAAACTATAGTTTTTATGAAAATAACTAAAAGACGTTATTGTTTGATATTTGGCAGATTTGGTAATTTTTTTTCAAGTGAATGGTAAATATTTTTACGTCAGTTGCAACCTTGTCTGTGAATTACATTTCAGTATAAATTTTAGATTTTTTGAAAGGACTTTAAGGGCGTTCGCAAATATAAATAGCAGGCT
>NW_016204478.1:0-2245 GCF_001687245.7 Rhagoletis zephyria
TACCCTTAGAGTATGTTTTTAACCTTCCGTCTGTGTATTGAGTTTATCTAAAAAAAAATGCAATGTTCATGAATCAAAAAATATTTAAAATTTTTATGCTGCTTTCAGTTTTGGAGACAATAGCGCAATAAACATACTCACACACTCACTCAGGAACCTTCACACCAATAATATTAGTAGGATCTCATTTAATTTGTCAATTAAATTTTGTTTAAATTTCTTGGCTGGAGGCGAGGACCCTCATCAAAATCATTTTCAAAATAAAACCAGCTTACTTAAAATCTCTTCCTTTTAATACCCACATTAAAATGTTTTATTAAACAGTGATATATTATTTAACTTTTCAATTGATTGATTTATTCCAAAGGTTCCCAACCTTATTTTCTCGTAAAACAATTTCAAAACTTTACTGGTTATTCTGAGGATCTGAGGGGAGCGTTGACTATTAAATAACTTGGGTTTAATTATTTAAGAGCTGGCAACTCTTTACGAAAAAGTAAAACCATATTGCACATCCACAGCCTATCTATCGCCTATCATATATGTATATAGATAGCGAGGTACCACTAGATACGCACAAAATACACCAATTTAATTTCAATGGATTTCTTGCAATCACATTAAAAAATTATGCGTTAAGATAGTGTTTGCATGAAGAGACATTTCATATGGTAACTTTATGTATAATAAAGAAGTTACTAGAAATCTAAAATACTTGCTTATTTTTTTTTATAAAAAAAATTGCAAAACTTTGCTCAATAAATCACCCAATATGATTTTCGCCCCTGTGGCAATATTGGGGGATGTTATAAAAATGAACCTTTTCACAGCGCTCTCACGAGAAAAAGAGTTTCTTATCATATTATCTTTGACTGAGTTATATTAAAGATACATAAATTAGGTTGAAGAGCGCTATTTCCCTTTTAAATTCACAAAGGAAGGATTTTAGTGAGCAGGAAGGTGAAAATTGTATTCCTCAGTGAGGAAAACGGTTTTTTCAAGCTCATGGACCATAAAAACGACGAAAAATTTGCAAAATTATTTTTTCGTAATACCTGTTAGGATTGCATGAGAAGCATAGCTCCCAAAATATTGTTGCCAAGAAATCTTAAAATAAGAATCTTAAACCTTCAAAAGCTTTTTTAAAGTCTCAACACGCCATTGTTTCATCACTGACAACTTGTGTACCCCCAATTTTTTTTTCACGCCAACGTAGACCCATGTCTCCCGTTGACTCTTGTCGGTCCACTTGGACCACTTTGGGAATCACTGATTTAAACTATTGACAAAAAGGTCCTATGAGCTTTTGGAAGCTTTAGAGTACCTTAAAATTAGATTTTTGCATTTTAAGGCCTTTTTCCAGCTCAAAAGAAAAATGAAAAATTCATATAAAATGACGCAAAAGAAAGTTTGAACTCAAAGAGAAGTATCTTTTTTTCAATTGTTTGCAGTTAATAAACTATTTGTCGGAGAAAATCAGTTAAGGTATCAAAATGTGCGTAACTACTTTATTATAAACTTTTTGGTGTTTCCATTCTCAAATTTTTATAGCTTATTCCATAAAGTTTGACAACTGTTCAGGTTGCACAAAAATAAAATAAAAATCAAACATGATGAAGTTAATAAAAATAAAAAATAAACAAGTAAGAAAGTCTAAGTTCGGGCGGAGCCGACACTTATGGTTACATGTGTATATCTTGGTAACCGCTGCACCAATTTCTTCCAAACTTGGCACAGTTATTGGTCCTGGTACAGCATACCAAATGGCCGAAACTTTTTAAAATCGGACAATAACCACGCCCACATCCCATATAACGGTAATTTCGAGAAATACAAAATCTTCGATAAATCAGTAAATATTAAAGCTAATGTATTCAAAATTGATGGTTGCAACAATTCTTTACCAAGAANTACGTTTATGATAANATTTTGGAAAATGGGCGTGGCACCGCCCACTTGTGATGACATATATGTATCTCGCTAACCGTTCTAGCAATTTGTACCAAACTCGGTATGGTTATTGTGCTTGCCACATAAAAGCAAACCGTTGAAAATTGTTGAAATCGGACTAAAATTACGGCCGCTTTTCATATAACGGTAAATTTCAGAAATGCTTGAAATTTCAATATTTTGAAATTTAAGGACGCTATTTACTTAAAATGTATACACCCCGGCTTATCATGTAGCGGTAGCTTTCGGAAAGGTGGAAAACATATATTTAATACTTGCGCCGGGTATTTAATGT
>NW_016204479.1:0-889 GCF_001687245.7 Rhagoletis zephyria
GTATCGGCTGACGTGGTCCAAAGTTATGCGGTAACATACATAAAAAAAATTATATATATATTCCGACGAGCTGATAACGTCCTCCTTTTTTGGAAGTCGGTTAATGAAGTGAAACTCTATGCTTGCCCGCAATCAAAACAAATACTGTAGCGTCGCTACTGGCAAACGTTACTGCAATGACAGTATTTATTTATTTATTTATTGAGCACTTTAATTTTATGTATAATTTGTCTCTGTACGACTTGTAGATCACTGGGAATAAGCGCCTTGTTTAAGAATAATATATTGAAGATTTAGCTATACGAACATTTATTTTTTTATGCAGTTGCATTAGGCGAGGTATCAAGTTATTCGAAAATAAATGTTCTTTCAGCTAAATATCACATATTTGGCAACTTTCATAGAATTTTTTGAGATCAGCGATGGTCAAAATTTAAAAAATTAGTAAAACTTAACCGATGAAAACTCCCAAAAAGCGTAGGTCTTACAATTCAGGTCATTTTAAAGTTCTATAAATCGCCTTTTCAAAATTTGCTTTAAAAATCGGATGAAAACTAGTCCAACTGTTGATATATAATTGCATCAAGTACGAACATAACGGTTGTTTTTAAATTTAAAAAAAAATTTACTATTCAGGATCTATGTGGAACCTGTTTTCGTGTTGTACAGTAGCTAAAACCTAAACTAGGTTTTGTTTCGGATGTAACGGGTGATTTTTTTGAGGTTAGGATTTTCATGCATTAGTATTTGACAGATCACGTGGGATTTCAGACATGGTGTCAAAGAGAAAGATGCTCAGTATGCTTTGACATTTCATCATGAATAGACTTACTAACGAGCAACGCTTGCAAATCATTGAATTTTATTACCAAAATCAGTGTTCGGTTCG
>NW_016204479.1:914-2245 GCF_001687245.7 Rhagoletis zephyria
AATTAAAAATTAATGCGAAAAAAGGATTCTCTGACCCAAAAAACCCCCGTATACACATTTTCAATAATATTTTTTTGTCTTTGAAATGCATCTAAGAGGTCGTTTATTTGGTAGTTTTGAAAATATCTACCAAAAAATTTTGGCAGGCTCGAAAATGATTTTAGAGGTATGGTTCCTTGGGCGATGATGTTTGTTATGGTCCATAGTACCAGAATCGTAAGGATATGAATCAACTTTTTTAATTGACCTACTAATTGACCCACCCTAATGCATACATACATGTACATAACGACAAAAGCAGGAGCGCAGTCAGGAAAATAATTTTTTTGGCGAGAGGGGGCTTTGTAGTTCCAAATATATATCACCAAAAAATACTGAAAACACGCTAACAGTGTTGCCAGAATATTTTGAGGCGACAGGCTAACGTATCAAAAAAAACTGAGTTGAAACAACCAAATTAAATTTTTTCGGCTGAAAAATCGGCTATTCATTTAAGTACGTACTAACAAGCAACAAATATCAGAGTGCCGTTAACTTCATGCTCCAATTATCGGAATTAAACCAAATTAGTATGGGGCCACCTTTCCGATAAAAAAGATGAAAACGGTTCACGTTGGCCAAAGTTATCGGGTAACATTCATAAAATAAACAAGCCGATGAACTGATAAATTTCCCCCTTTTTTTAAGTATTTCAGAAAATCAAAAAAACTCAATTTATAACTAAAACTTAAAGCTGGAACTCCCTAGTGTTTATAAACGACTGCATGCGTTTGACAAATAAGTTGAATGCAAATCAGGGATGCCAACTCAGTCAAGCCCGATTGCTGAAAAAGGGATCAGTTCAGCGCCTTCGTCCTGACCTGCAGCCTGTGTCGGAGCCCCAGCCGCTAAAATTAAACGTAGAATACTTGAAATTGTTAAGATCACATTTAAGTTAAAAACGGTACATAAAATATTCGTTTTGATTGTATCGAATTGAATTTAATAAATTAATATGAATGGCAAAATATTAGTAATTAGCAACAGAGAAGCAGATCCACATTAACTTCAATCATATGTTCCATCAGCAGATATATGCCATAATGTGCATCACTACTGCAGAAATTTGTATTACTTTTTATATTAGCCTAGGCTCCCGTGTTGGTATTCTTCTTCGTGTTCGTGCTCGTCTTCGCATTATCATCGACTTCGGATTTGTGCATAAGTTAGCTAAGACTTCTGAAACAGCTGGCAAACCCTCCTAAATATAGTTAAGAAATAAACAAATCTCTTGGGTCTGATAAATACTCAAATATTTCATGTGACTGATGAATTAAGTTAAATTTGATTTT
>NW_016204480.1:0-2245 GCF_001687245.7 Rhagoletis zephyria
CTGTTGACGCAACGCAGAATCACTCTTGCCAACAAGTGCTACTTTGGACTGAGTAGGCAATTCAGGAGTAAAGTCCTCTCTCGACGTACGAAAACCATGCTCTATAAGTCACTCATCATGCCCGTGCTGGTATATGGCGCAGAAGCATGGACAATGACATTATCCGACGAGGCGGCTCTTGGAGTGTTTGAGAGAAAGATTTTGCGGAAGATTTACGGGCCTTTACGTGTTGGTGACGGCGAGTACCGCAGACGATGGAACGATGAGCTGTATAAGCTTTACAACGACATGGACATAGTACAGCGAACTACGCTCCGGCTCTGAAAGTATTCAACTCGGAACCCGCTGGTGGTAGGAGAGGAAGAGGGAGGCACCTACTGCGATGGAAAGATCAGGTGGAGAAGGACTTGGCTTCACTTGGCGTTTCCAATTGGCGTCAGTTGGCACAGAGGAGAAACGACTGGCGTGCTTTGCTGAACTCGGCCGAAATCGCGTAGGCGGTTACAGCGCCAAAAAAGAAGAAGAAGAAGAAAGAATCCTTTATAGTTAAAGAAGTCTGAGCCTGAAAGTGGTGGTGCCTTTATTCGAATGTGTTTTCCAGCAATGGCACCCAAAGTATGTGGAAATTGCCAAAGTCTGTCGAAATCATTAACAATGGAGCGCCATTCATTTTCTGTTTTAGGTGCCTGCAGAGGGAAATAAAATTAATTGAAAATAAAAGTAACTAATTCAAAGCTTACCCTCATATACTGGTGCTGTAGTGCGTCAACCATAGCCTGCAATACCTCGGGAACAAATGCACTGATGGTTTTTCGAGAAATGTAGAAATGGCTATAAAGCGCAGTGTAATTGCAAGTCGAATTCGGGAAGATATGGCACTCCTCATCAGTGTATCACATTTTTTTATTATTTTAGAGTCCACCTAGTAAACATAAAACCACACTTCAATTTGTATTCACATACATAAATATGTATATTTCTATAGTATTCTGCTTACTAGCGAAAGAATGTCCTCAAATTTGTCAATGTCCATTCTACTAAAATTCTGAAAATCTGTTTCGCGTTCCCATAAGACATCTTTTAGAAGCCGAGTTTCCAAACTGTGGATTTCCCTTATTTCCAAGTAAGGATTCACCCAAAATCGTTTCTTGCGTCTTTTTCGCTCTTTATGCAGATTTTCTCAAACTTTTAAGAGCCTGCAAGGCTTGAACCTTCTTGTTTGGTGACATTTTAGAAATGAAAAAGTATGCTGTCAAATGCCCAGTCAAAAATACATCTATCTCGCTTGCGAGAGAAAAAAGCAGAACGCAAGCGAGATTTGCAAGCATGTGAAGACGGCCGGTAAAAAGCGTACGCCGGCGAACAAGCAATTTAACCCCGAATTCCACTTTGTTTTTGTATGTATGTATTTATTGTTTGCACATACTTTTTCGCTTGTACAAAGTAAGTATGCACTATTTCCATTGTATGTAATGCTCACGGTGCAGCGAACAAAGGTGGCGCCGTCAGTGATACCGCTACTTTGGTTTTGCCGATTTTGACAGTTGTGGTAACTTGTAAATAAACCTTTGTTTACAAATCAGCGGAAGAGATTTTAATTATAAGTGAAAAATCAGTTTAAATTGTGTTAATTTGCAATTTGTGAGTGATTTTTGAGTTGAAGACTGCGTAAAAACTAATGTGTTAAATTGCGACAGCCGTCAAGATGCAAGAAGCGTAGATGCAAGTGTACCGCTGGGGCCAATCGCTGCATTTTGTATACATAGGGTACGGCAAAGTCGTTCCCGAAATGTCTCTCTATTATTATATTAACAGCATTTCCTCATAATGATTTTGCATCTGCTCCAATCAGCCTCCATTAGCAAGTTAACTAATCAATCCCGCTGAGATGCTGCCGCAGTTTTCTGTAGCAGCCTTAATTGCAAAGCAATGTAGTGAACGAAAACGTTTGCTGAAGCAGCCTCAGTTGCAAATCAATGGAGTGCACTAAAATGTTACCTATTCTCTAAAAGATTAGGTGAAAAATGCAATATTTTCGCATTTAGCAAAATTAAAACACTTTTTTCGCTGTAAATTGAACTGTTTTGGCAGTTTCTACTCGTTCTTCTTTTCGCTTATTCTTTGTATACTTGTGGTACACAAATGTCAACGGCCAGGACGGCGCAATCTTGTATTCTATCATTCTTGTGTAATGCTACATTAAAAAGGTGAATATTCATTTCATCGTAAGAATTGCTACGTCAAT
>NW_016204481.1:0-2245 GCF_001687245.7 Rhagoletis zephyria
CACCTCGGATAGTTCCAATTAATTTGTGCCAACCAAAGACATTTTTGCTACATGCACATGCCTACCGTCAGATTGAAATTTGCATACACATGTTTGCTTATCCGCAAACGTCAGAGCCAACAGCATCACACTTTGTCCCTCTGTTCGTTGCTCTGCCAATCAGAGTGTGTCTGCCTTAACCTGGTTTTGCGGTGACGCCGCACTCGTTTCGCTTGAGTTTTGTGTGCACACTTTTTAATATTGCAAATTTTCTTTTTGATTTTATTTTGTATTATTCATTTTAATTTATTTATGCAAAATTAAAATTTTTTGCAACATCATTTTGTCGTTTTCGTTGATGCTATTATTATTAAATGTATGTATGGAAGTGTGGGGCTTTATTAATTTTTTTTTTTGTTTTTTGTTTTTTGTTTGGTGAAGCTGATGTTGTCTTCAGCTGTGATCATCATGATTAGTTGCTAGATATTAGCTGATTGCATAACCGCAAAATAAAAAAAAGTGGAAAAAAGTAACAAGCGTTGTGGCTAATTATAAATTAATACTTACATAAATATTTATGAAATGAAATTACTCAAAGAGGAAGGCGCTAAAAAGTTTGTTTGCAAAGCTATTTCAAAATTATTTATGCGGCAATTGTGTAAGGTTGTAAAAATGTGCTTTTAGGTTTTTTTTTTTGTATTACTGAGTTAATATTTAATGCATTTTATTAAGTGCATTAAAGCAAAGAGCAAAGCAAAGAACAATGATCATATTTGTTTTTTTTTTTTTTAATCCATTAGCAATTTAGAGGTTAAAAGATCTTCACCGAGCTGTTTGTTTTTTTCTCAGACATTTTATTGCTTTTTTGCTACTCTTAACCCCGTTTGGCACAACGTGTACCCTTCTACGAGCATATCAAATAGCTTACTAATTTGCTCAGCCATGCTTGTTTACAACTAGCTATGCCTGTTTTCCCTTATGTTTTCTAATTGTATGTCTAAATTAAATTGTTTTTTTTTTTTGCTATTTCGTTTTGCTTACTGTTCGCTAGCCTAGTGGTTCACCAAGGCGATTACTAAGGTTTTATTTATTTGTACCCAACTTTCAATTACACTATTGCTGCGCCTTCGTACCAACTTGTACATACATATATCTGTGGTCATAAGCAATAACCACCTAAGTCGACGTAAGAAGGAATTGAGTTAAATATGCTATCGTATACTGCAACTACTATGCCATGCGTGTGTGAAAGCCCCATCTCGCCAGCTAGGCTATTTAAAAAGTTATAGACGAACATATTTTGGTTTACCCTTAAAGTTAACATTACAATCCAAATGTTTGAAACGATTTTTCTCGAATTCACGTTTTTAGACTTAGGCGATTATTGCTTATGACCACAGATATATGTAGATATACAAATACTCGCATGTATGGATATGTAAATAATTATATACTACATATTTGACCTAAGGAAGCAAATGTATGCGTTTTGATGCTCGCTGACCATATTGTTTACAGTTTACAGCAAACGGATTAAAAAATTCGGCTTTTCGCTTCCTAAAATTAATAGGGGTATTCATGTATTCAAACAACAACAAAATCGGCCAATCGTGCTAACTATGTACCATGTTAGGCAGTATGCACCGGATTGTGAATATCCCTAATAAAAACGACGAAAGTTAAACAAAACATGTCTACAATGAATGAAAGATGAGTTGTTGAAAAAAAAATATTAATAGGCAGAAATGCGTGTAAAAGTAGTAATTAAAAGAGGGAAATAAACGAGCAGAAAACAGTGGGCATATGCAGCATCGATCATGTGAATAGCACCCCCATTTCAAAGTGATATTGTTTACCACTTAAGTTGATTTCTTTATTTTCCACAACTTTCAGTTAACACACAGTTCACAGTAATACAACCCATATAAAACTAAGTTAATAGTTTTGTAGAAAACTAAGAATAATGCATAAAATTTTCTTACAAATTTTCAACTTTTTTCTCAGATCTTTTCAGAATTTTTTCTAGTATTCAGTTTTATAGCTCATTCAATTTTAATCAGTGGAAATTTTTAGCCACTTGAAACTTTCACGTTACATATTACACTAAACTGTATACTCAAAAAAATTCTACCAATTCTGAGAAAAAATTTTGGAAATTTGGATTACAGAGTGAGAAAAGTATTTTAATTGAAAATTACATATCGCTAGCTTAGAAAGAAAATGCTAAGTCCCATTTTAAAAATTTTACAGGAGAGGAAAAAATCTC
>NW_016204483.1:0-432 GCF_001687245.7 Rhagoletis zephyria
CTAAAAAACTATAAGATCCGCACCGTTCGTTGGATTACAAAAGATGGGGTGTCAAATGAAAGGGATTGGCCTCTAGAAAAGCAGTAATATTTTTTTTATAGGGTTGCCACCTGTTAATCATAATAAGCGTAGGCTTCAATTCTGTACCGTCACTGTCAAACGAAAAGCCTCTGGATGTGTAATAATGTATTATTTTTCTGAGTAGGGTTGCCACCTGTTTGAAAACTATAAGATCTTCACCGTTCGTTGTACAAAAACTTTAAGTTTTTTGAGTAGGGTTGCCACATATTTAAAATTACTATCTTCTATACATAGTATAAAGGAAAGGCGAGATATTTTAACCACGCTACTGAACGGATTTAGACAAGAATTTTTATGTATATAATAAACGAAGTACATGATGACTTATGATTTCTTTCTCCAAATACGTAA
>NW_016204483.1:472-1875 GCF_001687245.7 Rhagoletis zephyria
CGTAACTGGCCATCTCCACAGGATAAAATTTATTGCTGCCCAGCTGTCATTTTGGTCGCTAGATATAAGTTATATCAGTGGCTATATTTGTGTGGGCTTTTTATATCTTGATATAAGCATTTGTAAGATAGCTTCAAAAACGTATTTTTGCCGGATTTAATCGCTTCAAAAATTTAGAAAATAGGCCATTTTACATACAAATACATAATTACAAATATTTTAACAGGAAACAGCTCAATTTTTGCTTTTATATTAAAATAATAATGATGTTGCAGCCACGAAGTTTTCGTGCAAATGAAAATGTAGCTGTCAAACTACCAAATTGCCGGCAATAGATGGCAAGATATAAGCTCTGATATATATTGCTCTCGAAGAGCAATGAGCGGTCTCCATTGGCAAATTATATTCTGACATATGTATCAAAATACAAACTTAATCCTGTGGAGACGGGCAGTTAATGTACATACATACATATGCATACATTCAGCGCGTGGCAAAGCCTCACGCATTCGTGGCCGGCTAGTACNAATGAGCGGTCTCCATTGGCAAATTATATTCTGACATATGTATCAAAATACAAACTTAATCCTGTGGAGACGGGCAGTTAATGTACATACATACATATGCATACATTCAGCGCGTGGCAAAGCCTCACGCATTCGTGGCCGGCTAGTACTATATAAGCACAACTTACACATTCCGCTGCGCCTGGTAGACTAATGTGTGCAAAAACAAAAGATTTAACAAACCAAACAACGAGACGAAATGGACATGAAAATATAAACAAATGAAAGAACAGTAATTGTAAACAAAATATCATACAAACAACAATGCATTGGACGGCAAACAGTACGACGTAAATATGTATGCAAATCATCCAGCATTGTAATGTTGTCACAAACGAAGTTCGGACACGGAACGAATAATAAACACAAAAATTAAGCGTATTTGTTGAGCCTTAATATTAGGTGTGTACTCGTATTGAGAGGACAAAATTATCCAGCAGCAATTCTGAGAATTTAACAGCATTCGCTCTCAAAGAGACAAAATATTCACACAAGTACGAGAACCCAAAATTTGCAAAAACTTGCAACCTTCGAAACAGCTGATCACTTCCACAGTTGCCACGGGTGGTTCATTTGGCAATTTATTTTCTGCTTGGTACATTTTCCCCGATTTGACATTTTCTATGTATATTTGAATACTTTTGGATAAGAAAAGCTTTTTTATACCCGAGTGCACTTGTGCACAAGGGTATATTAAATTTGTTCACATAAAGGTTGTTTGTAACAGCCAAAACGAATCGAGATAGATATAGACAAATGTATACATAAATGATCAGGATGAAAAAAGAAATCGATTAAGCCATGTCTGTCTGTCCGTCCGTCTGTCCGTCTGTCCGT
>NW_016204483.1:2112-2245 GCF_001687245.7 Rhagoletis zephyria
TTATGGTTACATGTGTATATCTTGGTAACTGCTGTACCAATTTCTTCCAAACTTGGCACAGTTGTTGGCCTTTGCACAACATAAAAAATTGCCGCAACTTTTTAAAATCGGACAATAACCACGCCCACATCCC
>NW_016204484.1:0-2245 GCF_001687245.7 Rhagoletis zephyria
GCACTTTTCTAAGCTAAACTCAGTGGGTTATAGAACTACATACATACTTTTTATTTTGATTAATTTTATTTAACATAGCTTTTATATTTGAATCCACATATCGTTACCTTTTTTCACAAAGGTGCTAACCAAAAAATTTTTAATTTTACAGGATACATACTTCCACACTATTTCACTTGGTGAAAAACTATGTTTGCTCGATTTTCGGATATGTTGCAGAAGCAGTGTTGCCGCGAAGCATTTTTAATGGTAGCCAAATTCCTTTAAAAAAGAGCTAAAAAAGTCGTTGTGGCTAAAAATGGTAGCTAAAATTGTTTACTTACATAATCATATATAAGTATACACGCAAACATTTTCAATAAGTAATGGTATAGAAAAACAATGAGCCCTGGAAAAAAAGCTAATATTATATCCAAGCAAAAACCTTTTCGTATAAAAAGGGAAATATACGACACCAGCTTGCTGGATCGATCAAGTGATTGTACCATCAAGCTCGAAGCATATAACTTACCAGCATGCTGGTACAATATTTATTTCTTTACAAATTAGGTCGAGGAAAGATCGAAATGATTTGAGCCGAAATTTCATAATTTTTCTACCATTTTGTTAAACATTTTTTTTTTTTTTAATTCACAACTGCAACATCGTGAACTTAATATGCCACAAACACGGCTTTGAAATTTCCGCCAAAATATTTTTTACTTAGAAAATTTAGCTAATTTCACCACTCACGACACCAGCACGCTGGTACAATCATAAAATTTTCAAATAGTTTTTGAAGTCGCACCAGCAGCTGGTACAATCACACCACAAGAACATACACGGTCAATCGACTTGATGGGCCATTTAACTAATGAAGCATATTAGGGGCCAGTTTTTCAGTGCACGGCCGTGGTTCAAACTAAGTTTAAACGCCCGATCTGGCTGGTTTAAACTAAGATCAGCCATTCAAGTGTCAGCCAGCTGTTCAATTTAAACCCAGTTTACTTAATCTGAGTTTAAACTGGCACTGAAAAACTGGTCCTAAGGGCGGTAAACTTATCTATTTTAAACTATAGTTAAATCGTTAATAGATAAGTTAAAAAACAGCCCTAACACTTATACAGTATGTATGTATAAAAACGTAAGGAACATACAATACATATATGTTAGTCTTTCTNCTTTGAAATTTCCGCCAAATTATTTTTTACTTAGAAAATTTAGCTAATTTCACCACTCACGACACCAGCACGCTGGTACAATCATAAAATTTTCAAATAGTTTTTGAAGTCGCACCAGCAGCTGGTACAATCACACCACAAGAACATACAAGGTCAATCGACTTCATGGGCCATTTAACTAATGAAGCATATTAGGGGTCAGTTTTTCAGTGCACGGCCGTGGTTCAAACTAAGTTTAAACGCCCGATCTGGTTGGTTTAAACTAAGATCAGCCAATCAAGTGTCAGCCAGCTGTTCAATTTAAATCCAGTTTACTTAATCTGAGTTTAAACTGGCACTGAAAAACTGGCCCTAAGGGCGGTAAACTTATCTATTTTAAACTATAGTTAAATCGTTAATAGATAAGTTAAAAAACAACCCTAACACATATACAGTATGTATGTATAAAAACGTAAGGAACATACAATACATATATGTTAGTCTTTCTTAGTTTAAAAATTCATCTCTTACATATGTGCAAAAAAAATAGATCAAATTAAGCATATACAGCTTTCCCATGCCCAGTATGAATAAATTCTCCAAAGGGCTAAAAAGGGCTAGGCGCAATTTTAAATTTATGTGGCCAAAAAATGTATGTGGTAGCTAAATCTAGCCACCAAAGGGCTAAAACGGCAACACTGTGCAGAAGAGGTCCTAAAGTGGTTGTAAACGCAAAAAAAACAAAACTTTTTTTTCAAAAGTTATTCAGCAACCAAAATATTAGATGTCTCGCCGTAAGTGATTGTTTATCACATCATAACCCGATAAATATTGGTTGTATCAAAAAAATCAATTGGTACTGTGTTATTGAACAAGAGTCAGAGATTTATATAAAAAATTTTATTACTTTTTAAGTCCCATTTTTCATACGTTTGTTAATGAACAATTTAGAAAGTTGCCAAAAAACCTGTTTGCATGTTTTTAAAAATCTCCCAAAAATATATGAGATAGAGCGTATATGGAAGATTTTACTGACAAATTTTTAAAGGGTGTCTCAATATAGGGCCTGAGGTATTAATTGTTTAGTAAAGCAGTGACTGATAAAA
>NW_016204486.1:0-2244 GCF_001687245.7 Rhagoletis zephyria
AAATTTCATTAAATGGAAAAGGGAGAGCCGGGTTCGGCCTTATAATGTACAGCTCTCTTGAAGCATTTGCTACAGTAATGACAAGTGGTATTTTATCAAGGCGTTCCAGTGCACTTCTGCATTTTTTCTTCTTTTACTCTTACTTGAGAGAATAAAATTGTAGTTAAACAGTTCCACAGGAGTAAAAGGAGAACAGATGCAGAACACCGGACTTAATCCTGTAACTTTTGACTAGGGATAGTTGCTCAGTTACTCTCTCAAAAGTCTTCCTGTAAGTTCTGTCTAAGTAAATCCTGTTAACCAGACTGCTATTGGAGCAGACTAAATAATTAGTGATTTATTTAAGTCCGATTTGAGATGGTTAACTTTTTGGTGGGGACATGGTATTAACTGTACAAAAGCATACAGCCTTATTCATAAAAAAAGTAGGTTAAACCCTTTAACGACCAAAGGGACACCGGTGTCTCCNAACTCTGCATATACAAACATTTTGAATACCGCAGTATAACAGTTTCCAAACATTGTATTGATACGTTTTGGAAGTCAGCATCTTACTCTTAGGGGTGGACTCTTCCCTGTACCTACCAGGCCGCCCCAAACTCGAAAAAGTTAACTTTTTTTTTCCTATCTCCTTGTGACAATATTTGTGTATTTGGTGGAGCAAAATATCCAGAATTGCATGGTCTTTTTAAGCAATTCTGTTTCTTCAATATAACTGGGCTGCGATTGACATCCCACAAATAATCCTGACAGCATCACCCCTTTCTGTCGTAGATGGTTGAACGGGCGGCCTTCGGTACTACTCAATGTTCGTTCTTCAGTCGTGTGGTGGATCATTTCGAAGCAAAGTATGTTGGGGTAGCTGTCACGGTGACGCTACACGAGGAACTGCTTCGCTAAAAAAAGTTGTCTTGTTTCACCACCAGTATATACGCTTGTAAATTTTTCCAAGGCGTGCTACTAATTCCTGCCTGCAACGCTAGTCCTGCATTGTCTGTCGCTGTCGGTAGTTTTGCGCCATAGACGTACATATAACCAAGATTGAGGCAATGGATTTTGCTTCAGAAATGGTGAAGAAGTTTGAACAATAGGAGAGATAATCAGTGACTTTACCAGAGTAAAGGGACACCGTGACATCCACAAAAGATAGCTGTTTAGTCGCCGTTTCGAGCGAACTGAATGCGACAAGTGCTAGATGTCTTGGCAAAGGAATGCCTTCCACAAGGTCGACTAGGGTTCAGATTCTAGTTAATCTGTATGAAGATCGCGTTTAATGCCGTTTAAGATACTTAGTCAGGCTGGGTAGGAGAAGTACTTCTATGAGGATAGGTTGGATATTAGTTTGTATGACTCTCATGCGTCCCTCTAGCTAAAGAAGAAGAAGGCCAAACGCCTTAGATGCCTTGACGCTGTTGACCACAGCCTGCTTTGTGTGCCTTTCGTAGCAGACTGCGGCGGGCTTTGTCTTTCGCCAAATGCACAATAAATTACCGCAAAGGAGCAACAATGTAACAACGTTACGCCAGATGGGAGAGAGACGGATAAGTATATATGGACATTGTTTTTAATTAAAATTTTCATTTAAAACGAACCATTTCATTTATTTTATCCGCTTTAAAATTGTTTAATTGTGGTATTGTCTTCTAATTCTAAACCAATTCCAATCAATTAAACTCCTAACAAGGTTAACCACGCATTATTCGATTAAGCCCATAAATTGCATAACAACTGTAGCCAGCGTTCAGAGACGATAATTCGAAATTATTTAAAAACCTATAAATTCACGCAATATTGATAAAAGGTTTAAAATAGTGGCAATGGATGAGACACAAAAGAGTTTCAAAAGGGTGTTTGTCAAATGGAACTACATACATACATAGTATACACATACTCGTATAGGAGTGTGAATGGAATATTTGCGTAACGTGACAAAGCCTACAGCCACCACCATCATCATCATGTTTGTATGTACATATGTATTTATCAAACAAACTATCAGCAACACGATCACACTTCGAGCCCACGATGGGGGGTGGCGTATGCGAATTGGCAGCTTAGAATTTATGTTAGGATCTGAAAAAAGGCAAATAATTGTTTGGAGATGAAAAAAATCAAAATTAAACTATTATTATCCAGAAAGATTTCAAGCTTAATTATTACTTAAGAGCTTAGAAAGATTAAAGGGAATAAAAATGGAACAGTAAAACTCGCAAGCGGAGCGAGCAAACTGTGGTCTATAGCAAA
>NW_016204487.1:0-2244 GCF_001687245.7 Rhagoletis zephyria
ATATTGTGGTTCAAGAAAAATTTCCAACAGAATGAAAATTTTTTCTTGTCCTGACAAATTACTATAAATTACTCTCAAAAATACTCGATCCTTAAAAGTATCGTCATCAAAGAACTCGATCCTCAAAAGTACTCGATACTTCCCAACACTAATACATTGTATTTAGGACGTTTCACACGATTTGTACATTTTTACGAATATGCATAATTTTTATTGTGGCCTATTGATACAAAAATAACACGACAAACTCAATTGAAAATTTGATCGACAAATGTAAAAAATGCCCGAGTTAAATGAAGTGAATTCATGGAGCTCATTTTACTATGTACCGAGTTGCGATTTTTTGCGTTGCATGAGTATACTTACATAGGTGCTTTAAGATATGCATAACATGATCAGTCAGTCCTAATTAATGTTATCGTGGTCCATTCAAATCCAAATAAATAAAAAGTCCTCTCAGATAAAATATGTATGTATGTATATCCTATAAGCCATAGGGGGGCAAGGCCGAGGCCGAAAAGAGGGGTAAGCAGAAAGCTGAAAATTGTTAAGAATGTTGCGAACACCATTACGAATGAAATGTCAAAAATCCTCAACGCGATCCCAAGTCTGCAAAAAAAGTTGTTTAAGGTCAAAGGTCACATAAATTGCTTTTTGCGTTTTTCAGAATAACGAAAAGGTTTATCATAAAAATAGGTGAGACGAAAGTGTAGATGACACAATTATCTATAAAAACTGTTATACAATTTTGAAACTTTTTGTATGTATCTCTACTTAAATGCTCAAAACTTCTACGTTTACTTATTATTCAATTTAGATGAGCAGGGCCTTATTGTATTAATGAAGGTTTTTGCTTTGACGTGCAAGAATCCTAAAGTTAACAGGTTCTTTTATGTTGATATTTTTACCGAAAGTAACTTTTTTATAATTATGCAAAATTGTCGATAAATCAGTGATTAGCTCCTAAACTACTAATCCGTTTGGAAAATATCGTCCATGCAGAAGATAGTAAATTTAATGTGCTTCACTACTGTAGAAATAAATTTGAGATCCGCCAGCTATATAAATGAAGGTAGGCAATTAAATGACGGCACTTTTTCACATCCCTAAAATTCAGATTCAGTGGACAATTTTCCATGAGAAGTGATGGTGTAGTGCCACAGGTGGGATTTATTGTAGACTAGTGTAATTATAAATTAGATAAATAGTTTGCTCTAATTTCTTTTAATTCACACCGCTTTCATCGCTTCCAATGGCACTATTTTTATTTCATGCAATATTATTTAGTCAAATAGGACTACAATAACTCGTGGAGTAGGCCTACCGGGGAAACCACGTTAAAAAAACGCGCCAAACACACTTCCCCACAAGTACAGTGTAAATTACGCATTTTACGGAGAACACAATTTTTTGAATCGCTATAACTCAGAAATGGTAATTCTTAGGAATATAACGGTTATAACGGGTTTTATAGATAATTGCATGATCAGCACTTTCGTCTCACCTATTTTGGCGGCAAACGTTTTGCTGAAAAATGAAAACAAACAATTTATGTGACCTTTGACCTTAAATAAATTTTGTTTGCTGACGTGGGATTGATGGGAACTTTTGACATTTCATTCATAATGGCGTTCGTAACATTCTTACCAATTTTCAGCTTTTTGCGAATTATTGTAACCCTGAATGTCTAACTTGACCGGACTATTACATTTTATCTTTTAATTCACATTGAAAAATTTGAAATTTTTCGGAAAGCTAGCTGATTTGTTTTTCCTATTTTTTAAGCTCCACCGAATTCGAATTTCATATATGGTTTTTGTTAAAGATTTTGAGCGTCGTTTTGCAGTCCGCGAGTATATCGTTTTCGCGGTTCGCCGGCGAATCGTATTTGCGACCCCCCGGGCATACTGTGCTTTCCATCCGACGGTGAGTTCATCGGCGAGTTGTTCACCAGAACAAGTTGGAAACGGTGTCGATAAGAAGACATTTGGCAAATTCGGTATGCATGTATTAAAACAAAAAAAAAAAAAAACCAGAAAATCAACATTTTCCCTGCCGCTTCACGTCATTGCTTAAATGCAAAAAGTTTACCGTGAGAATTAGTGCGAGTTTCATTAGGGCTTTTGTACATTCGAACGGTATGTATAGCAATGTACTCGTATGTGCTCTCATGTTTATTCATACTCATCGCACGTGAGTACAAGTACTTACAGCCTTTGCTTTGGTTTAATAATAATAATAATA
>NW_016204488.1:0-2244 GCF_001687245.7 Rhagoletis zephyria
ATATATATGTACGTACGTATATATAGAGTGGTTAATGCTTACATGAAGGACGTAACGGTTTTAGCTAATTTCCAGTTGAAAAGGTTTTTATTTGATGTAAATAAAGGTAAATTACCTTATGGCGATGTGTTTTTGTTTTCCTTAATTGGCAGTTGATTTCACTTCAGCACGTTTCTTCATTTATTTGCGTTTAGTTATTTGTGAGAAATTTTCATTAAAAGTGGAGTTATGTTCCCTAATATATGTATATCTAAACTAATATATATTTTGAAAACCGTTTTTCTGTTTGCGAAGCTTGAGAACGGCTGTACCGACTTTCTTGAAATTTCGGGCACTGCATATCTCTGGAACTGTTCATGGTAAGGTACTGGAACTTGATACATATATGAAATATTGGACCAAAATGTTTCAATAAAAAAAAAATATATATATTTTGGCGGGACGAAATTCGCGCTGCTCCTCACAACATCCATCTAGCCTGAAAAATGCATTGAAAAGCTATAATGCAACTGTTGTGCACTTGGCTTTGAAAATTGTTATTGCCAATAAGTAGGATTTAGCACGGAAATATAAAATTTTTTCGCATACATAATTTTTATTTCAGATAAATTTTGCGTTTTTTTTTTATGCACAACGCACGCGGAATCGATGGATGTGATAACAAATATACTGCCCATAGACATTATAGGGAAACAAAATGCAGCTCTTAGAGCCGTCAGACTGCGGAATGTAGCTGTAAAGTGAATGAATGCAATGATACCTCAATTCGGGATGGGCTTGGGCTGCCAAAAGTAACGAACTAGAAACTTGCAGCGGATTGGGATCAGTGTTGTCCCTTGAGAATATTTTTATGTACCAAAAAAGCCTATCAAATCAGTTTTCAAACTACCAAAAATAAATTACAGCTCATACGCGTGAGTAATTTTAAAGCAATTTTTCGACGTGTAAACACAAAGTAATTGCTCAACTAGGCACTAAGATAAAATTTCTCCACAAGATACATATATTTTGTTTGAGAATTTCCTTCCAATAGAGCAATAGGAAGTAGAAGTCGATACTCTCCACCGCGGCACACAGTGAAGAAAACATTAAAATAATGTATCAAAATTCATTGCAGCTCGCAGTTTTCATCCGATTTAATGAATTATTCTGCCTTATCCTGAATTTCGCCCGAAATAAAAATNTAAAATTAAACTCAAAATAAGGGTCATTGTGACAGTTAGGACCGTCCGGTTGGTCAATGTGCGGTTGGTTAAATACAACGACTTCGTAGATAATGATTTCTAATTGGTATGAACTGATAACCAGGCATTGAACAAACGGTCCTTAGTCTATTTTAAAGTACAAAATGCTTCCGAAAAATAAAGAATAATCGTTACATTTGCTTTAGTGCTTAGCATTTCCTAGCTACTTCAAACTTGAACTTTATTATAATAGCGTTCTTTCAGATTTAAGTTCTTCTATTTTAAACTAAGGTACTTATAAACCGAATATTATTAAAATCAGCCAGAGTTGATGTAGACGCCGCTATAACTCAGAAATGATAATCTTAATGAAGAAAAATGTTATAACAGTTTTTATAGATAATTGATCTAGACCTTCGTCTCATTTATTTTTATGATAAACCTTACCGTTTTGCTGAAAAATGCAAAAAATCAATTTATGTGACATTTGGCCTCGAATAACTCTTTTTGCGGACGTGGGATGGATGGGGACATTTCATTCATAATTGTGTTCGCAACATTCGCACTAATTTTCAACTTTATGCGAATTACTTCAAGCTTATCCCAATTTTTTTAATTAACTTGACTGGCCTATAGTTTTTTCAAACCGTCTGAAACCGAGTTTTCATGGGCGAATTGGCGAAGAGTCTTCCGAAAAATTCGGTATGACTTTGGTGTGAAACAGACCTACAGTACATGCGCATAACCGGTTTCAGACCAACTGAAAATACCAAGGTGTGCAGGCTTAATTGAAAAACTAATGCAAAATATAGTAAATTGAAATAATAAAACTCAAAAAAATTAGGAGTTCACCCAACACATACTGACGTATGTACGTGTGATAACGAAAGTTAAAAAAAGGTACATCCCCGAAGTGAGCTCATACATTATTACACATCAACACTTAACACAATTCGATCGAACAATTTAAATTGTTTTTATATTTTTACGTATTCCCCGTAACATTTAGTACTCTGGCGTTTTTGCATAGCAATCACTATTAAATCGCATTATAAAATTT
>NW_016204489.1:0-2244 GCF_001687245.7 Rhagoletis zephyria
GCCTTGCCAACGCTAAACACGAATAAATTTCCGCATAATGTTGCACAGTGCATAAAAAGTCAATTAAGCCCTCGATGAAACGCTGTTGGTGGCTGCGACAACCCGTTCAGCGCAATTATTAAATAAGAAAATATCTAATGCATGACGCAGATGCAACATTGGAGGTTCCTTGCTCACTGACAAAATGGCGCCCACACACTTCGTTGGTGGCGTGATTAGGTGCACAAACTCATCGCTTAAGAGTAGTAAATGAAGTGAAAAACAAGCCGAAATTCGTCCGCCTGCCGCCACGTCACTCATCAGCAGGCGTGCCTAGCGTGCGAGGCTGGCAAAAAGCAGCAGTATTGAGCAAATAACCAAGAAAACGATTGGAGTGAGGAGTCATGCTGAAAAGCAGACGTATCGGTAAGCATCTCTAATTGTTGATGGTGGCAAGGGTAACTGTTTGGGGAGATGGTATAAGATCGACGTGCCCAATAAGCGAAACGAACTATTTAGATGCGAATTGCAAGATGACTTTTTTGAGGCAAAGAAATTTCTAAAGAAGATATAAAGAAGTTGGTTAAATATTGTACAAAAACTATAAAGCCATTCTGGCGCCACAGCTGTCAAACTTATGGACAAAAATAGTGGGTGCTTTTCATTTGCTGCAACATATTAGTTCAACGTGCACTTGCATACGTTTGAAAGCTCTTTGAAATCAATGGCTCATAGCAGTTCAAAGTGCATCTGCTGAGTTATATATTTAGTGCAGGTAATATACATACACACATATACACATAGTCGGTATGCATTTGTGTACAAAAAAACAAAAAAAAAAACTCATGCACAACACAATTTTTAAGCCTCGGTTGGCGGACAGCCAAGCCAGTCGCCAGCATCAACAGCATGTCTATGCCACAGAAATGTCTACTTAGCATTACGAGTAATGCTTAGTTAGTTTATATGCCTTTTTGCTAGCTCAACACATATACATACGTAAGCCACAGCTTACGATAATTGAGTTTGTTTGTTACACAATCGGAACGATAATGCCTCTGGTCACAAATATAATGCAGCTAAATGCATTTGTGGCAAGCATAGTCAAATATATGATTACTTTAAGTGGTAAAGAGACAAACGGTGCAAGTCGCGCATCGGGCCAAATAACCTCAAATAGTGGGAACCATTAGCCTTTAATGTTGATTGCAAATTGAACAGTATTACGAGTAGATATACGTGTATTCATTCAAAAGTTGTTTCGATGCCGTCACCTTCACTTTTAGTAATGATAACTTTGCTTGTTATTTTGCACAAAGTCCACCAAGTTTTTGGCAAACAAACAACGCTTTTCTTTTGCATATATGTATGTATGTATGAATAAGAACTTATTTTTCAGGCTTCGAATAACTACTTGCACATACACACCAGCAGCAGCAATGGGGCGTACAGGGCGTATGAGTGTCATTTTAAAAGAATCATTAAAATTCAACAGCAAAACGACAGAGTGCGCACAAAATAAAATAAATTGCATTGCGCAAAAGCAAAAAGGGTTAATTTGCATTACTCTTGTTTATGTAAGTATAGTTATATAATATGCGACAATAATATGTATTACATATGCAGACAGTGGAGGCTACATCATAAGCAACATGTGGAAATGAATTTTTTAGAAAAGCGGTGCGGAGTTCTGACAATCCCTACGCTAAATTTTCGTCGACAAAATTCTCTAAATAAAAATAGTGGGGCCTAAAAGTGTACAGTATGGAAAAGCGACGGAAGCTATGTATAATTTTTGGCGACTGGTAAAAGAACATTTTTCGAAATTAAACGTTGGTTGCTTTTAGTTGCTTTGAATAATTTTTGCTTTCTCACTATTGAGAAGTCTGAAAATCGACTACCTGAAGTAGTGGAAGTGGTTTAGACTGGAAGTATTTTTTTAAGGGCAATTCCACGTGTCCTTTGTATCATAGAAAATCTTGGTGATTTTCGTAACAAGTGTGATGCGTTGTTGTACCTTATTTAATTTTTTTTTCTTTTCATATTGTTATTTTAAATTTAACAAACAATCGAATTCATGAAAATTTTTGATGTGTTCATTTCGGTACTTTTGTACTTTTGTATTTTTATTTATTTACGTTTTTATGTTTTATATATTTTTTGATTATAACTTTTTCACGCAAATGAGACATTCAAAATTCATGGCAAATAGTAATACCAAGGTACATTGAACAGGTAGTATCAGTAGAGCAGCTGATTTGCTTT
>NW_016204491.1:0-2244 GCF_001687245.7 Rhagoletis zephyria
CAAAAAAGGCAAAACAAAATAGCGAAAAAGGCAGGAAAAGGTAAAAAAAAGGTATGGCAAAAAAAGCAAAATAAGACACTAAAAAAAGACAGAAAATACGAAGAACAATAAAAAAATATATTTATTTTAGAAATGCTTATATTACAAGTAAAAAAAGAAAAACTATGAACTAGTTGCATTATATGAAAAATTTGTACTTTGAANAACTTTAATCTGTATAGTTGTAGTAATATTGAACCACAAGATGCATTTTGAAGTTTTCTGGCAGCATTTTCATTCGATTTTCGCGAAGAAAAGCCTTGAATGTACTAAATGTGCGCTCGACGTAAGTTGATACAAGTGGAGCCCAATTTAAATATGGAACGTTTGAAACGTTCATATTTTCGGAAATAAGGGCGCTTTCCTCGCCCTTTACAATTTTATCCCCTTATTGTCTTCAAGCCTACGTTAGCTGAGAAAACGGAATTTTTTCAACAACAATTTGGCAAGAGGTCCCTGTGCTTCTATAAGCCGCATGGGCATGTGAATATTTTTTAATCTTAAAAAAAATTGTAAATGCTATAATCACTTTTTTAAAGGTTAAAGGTAGAAAAGGCAAAAAAAGGCAAAAAAAGGCAAATATCTTAAAAAAGGCAAAAAAAAGGCAACTTCAAATGTGTATATATGGAATCAGGGAAAGCTAAATCGTGGACAATCTTAATCGAATATACTCTATCTCCTTAGCAGAAAAAAGTCAATTTCCATAAAATCCGTTCCCTGCTCATGATCCACTGATCGGATCTTAACCAGATTAGTATGGGACCACCTCTGAGATACTATTAATCGGTTGCCGTGGTCCAAAGTTATGCGGCAACATACATAAAAAAAAATAAAAATATAAAATATTCCGACGAACTGATAACCTCCTCCTTTTTTGGAAGTCGGTTAAAAAGATCAATCGTATTATGGGCATATCGCCGGGTCGTTACATTCCAGTTGCGTTAACAATTTTCACACGAAAAAATCAATATATTCACAAAACCGGGGGCCAAATATAGTAATACTGCGTTTTTAGTTTTTCTCTCTGACGTCAGGATTTTTTTAAAGGACTTTGAAATTTCTAGAATATGATTGGATAAAAAATTATTCAAAAGATTCTTTGCATTGTAGAGTAACAATATGGGTATTAATTAAAAGGAAAAATTCTGCTGAATAGAAAAAAAAAATAAGTTTTGGGTGCACCAGGACGAATAAGTATTGCAAATGTCTTTATAATACCTTATCCTTGGAAATTTTCAATATTTATTTTTGATAAAAATATATGTCAAGGACTAATATGTTAACTACCACATCCTCGAATTTCGTCCTTCTAACTTTATTAGTTTTGCGAGACAAATTTCCACAGAAAGTAACGGTAGAAAAAGAATTTTTGCATATTCATTATATTTTTCAGCTGACTACGATGCAGCATTCTACTTTGCATTCCCCTAAATGAAGCAAAGAAGCGAAATAAAAAAAAATATTGTAGGACATTCTACTTTGCATTCCGTGAAATGAAGCAAAGCAGCGAAACAAATAAAATATTGTAGGACATTCTACTTTTCATTCCTCGAAATGAAGCAAAAAGCGAATTAAAAAAAGATATTATAGGACATTCTACTTTGCATTCCCCGAAATGAAACAAAGAAGTGAAATAAATAAAATATTGTAGGACATTCTACTTTGCATTACCGGCAATGCCTAAAAGAAGCGAAAAAATTCGAAGCCATTATAACGCTATTCCTTCTGGAATACGTTACCACTAAAAGCGTTTACCGATTTTTTGCCGGGTAGTGGCTAAAGCAGGGGTTCCCAAACTTTTTTCACCTCGGCACCCTTGTTGTGCTAAAAAAAAATCGCGGAACCCCTACTCTTCAAATGTCTACGAAAACAAGGAAACACATTGCAGACTTTATGCTCATTTAGCTTTAAGGTAAGGACTGAAATTGTTTTGATGATTTCATTATTTCCTTTAAGTCTATTGGGAGCTTTGACAATTTTACCTTGTAATCATTTGACGCTGAAAGCTTGCTGGTGTTTTTTTTTTAATGGACTTCACAAAAAGGAGAAGGTTAATTCGTTGGAATATTTTTTTATTATTTTTTTATGTACATATGTTACCACGTTAACCGATTGCTATAATTCAAAGGTTTTACCACACAGGTGGTCGCATTCCTATTCGGTTTAAATCCGATCATTGGATCATGAATAGATTAACGATAATCT
>NW_016204492.1:0-2244 GCF_001687245.7 Rhagoletis zephyria
ATCAGGGGGTGAGTTTACATACGAATTTCATAACGGCGTCTCTGGTAAATTTTGGCCGTCGACCAGTGTTATTATAAGTAGGACAATGTATCAAATTAAGGGTTATTAAGTTTTCAAGATCGTGGTGGATGAAGTCAAAAATGTATGGTCAAAGATTATGAATCGTTTGATATTTAAGTTAATAGTAGTTTCAAGTATTTACACACATCAACATAATACAATTAGGGTGAGTCCATTTATGCAGTCTTGAAAATTTGTGCGAAATGGTTTCATTAGTCACCGAAGAAGCACATTTTTCGCGGTTTCTAAATTGGCCGTTATATGAAACTAGGGGACGCGCATTAAGTGTTTAGATAAACATAAATATTTTGGTTAAAAAATAAATGTAATAGTCTTTAACATANCATTAAGTGTTTAGATAAACATAAATATTTTAGTTAAAAAATAAATGTAATAGTCTTTAACATATCCTGGGAAATCCTTTTGAGGACCCTCCAATAGGACGATATTGCTTTGCATTCAGCTTGAACGAAAAAAGTCACTCCCTGGCATACTATTCTGTAATCCGGTTCTTTCATTTAAAGGTTATTTATAAAATTGAAGAGAATTTTTGTTTTAGAAAAAAACTGGAGATCCATTTAAGTTTTTCAATATAACTTTGGTAAATGTTACTCGATCGGTACGTAATAGTTACCAAATGAAGGCGAGACTTGCTGTTACGGATTTATGATAATAATATGATGAAAATCGTTCAGATTATAAACAAGATATTTAAAAAAAAAAAAAAAATGTTGAACAAAACTTTTTGTAATTTTTCTATGTTTGCAATTTTTATATTGTATGCATGAGCATAAGTAAACTAATTAGTGTTTGTAGAAGTTGTGCCCGTTTAGTTATTTCATACTCATNTATATTGTATGCATGAACATAAGTAAACTAATTAGTGTTTGTAGAAGTTGTGCCCGTTTAGTTATTTCATACTCATTTGCATAAATAAAATTTTTCCACGATGATGGAAAATAATGGATTTGATATTAGAGCCACCGAAATTGTTCCAAAAATTGCAAAAATTCGCAAACCATAGCTAATATTAAAAAAAGATAAGAATATTTGGAAACAGCGGCATATGTATATGCACGCCAGTAATATTAATGCTGTTCTTTACATCTTTTAACTATAGGCCAGTGCAACTATCAAGAGAACAATTAAAATTTTATTGAAAACAGATAACTTTGATATTAACGATAAACTAAAGGGCTGCGAGAAATGACATTTGACTTTATCTTTTGCGTTAACGGATTCACTATCTAATAATATGCACCAAACCTTTTTGCTGAACCCAGAATTTTGAACAAGAATTGGTCTTATTCGACTAGTGTGCTGTGGGTCACTTGGCGGTCGATGCGCGGGCTCTTACAATTAAAATAAAAGACTAATATTTTGTAGGCTTGTTGTTGACTTCATGATACAATATATTTTCACTATTACCAAGGGATTTGAGAAAAATTAGATTTTCGACCCGCCCTAATATTTATATTTATAACTGAAGATATATAGTATTTTTGCGTACTATATTTTTTTTCAACAGTATATAGTACCCATAACGAAAAAATAGTACAATACTATATATCAACGGTGGGCAAACGCGGCTCTTTGAGCCAAATTCGGCTCTTTGCTTAACTAAGTGCGGCTCTTTTTACTTTCTCTTTGCTTACAACATTCTGGCTCTTTTTACAACGCTTTTATCAACTTGCAATGTTGTGTTCCAGAAACTTTCAATGTTGTGGATCCAGAAGCTTTCAATGTTGTGTGTCCGACACCAAAGCAAAGCTTTGAAAAGCTCCTATAAAAAAGCATAGTGAATAGGGCGAGGTAGATGACATCTAGATGTCGCCCTATGTACTACGTTTGCTACACCGGAAATAGACGACACGCCATTTCTTTAAATAAAATTAGTTTGCCTATTGTCAACTAAATCGAATGCTTTGTAAGTGAAGTGACTTGTGGCCCACTTGAGGTATAGGTGGACCAGTTGGTAAACACTTTGGGACCAGTTGGTAACTAGTTCGTGGGACCACTTGAGGTATAGGTGGACCAGTTGGTAACCACTTTGGGACCAGTTGGTAACTAGTTCGTGGGCCCAGTTGGTAACCAGTCGGGACCAGTCCGGGAACCAGTTGGGAACCAGTTCGGGTCTAGTCCGAAACTACTTACCTTCGGACCAGTTGGGGCCAGTTGGTCTTT
>NW_016204493.1:0-2244 GCF_001687245.7 Rhagoletis zephyria
GCCAGTGCCAGCAAGAAGGGAGACGCCAGCACCTCGAAGAAGGGTGACGATGCCAGCGCCTCAAAGAAGGGTGACGACGCCAGCGCCAGCAAAAAGGGCGACGACGCTTCCACCAGTAAGAAGGGCGGATCGATGAAGGCGGCCGGCGCCAGCTCCAAGGCAGGAGCCTCGAAGAAAGAGGACGCCAGCACGTCGAAGAAGGGCGACGCCAGCACAAGCAAAAAGGGCGACGATGCAAGTGCCAGTAAGAAGGGCGACGATGCCACTGCCAGCAAGAAGGGTGGCTCAATGAAGGCGGGTGGTGCTAGCTCCAAGGCAGGTGCCTCGAAGAAGGAAGACGCCAGCACGTCAAAGAAGGGTGGCGCCTCCACCTCGAAGAAGGGTGACGCTAGCAGCAGCAAAAAGGGCGACGATGCCGCCGGAGATGACGCTTCTGCCTCGAAGAAGGGTGGCTCGATGAAGGCCGGTGGTGCCAGCTCAAAGGCGTCCACCTCAAAGAAGGGTGGCGACGCCAGCACCAGTAAGAAGGCTGACGCCAGCACTTCGAAGAAAGCCGATGCGAGCACTTCGAAGAAGGGCGGCGCCTCGGTGAAGGGCGCCTCAAAAGCGGGTTCCTCGAAGAAGGGCTAAAGAAAAGAAGTGCTGCTGCTGGTCTTTGTCACCCTCTTTTCGCCCTTTCAACTGGCTGCCATACAACAGCTTCCGCAGCATCACTCCTTTTAACATCTACCTATTTCTCATCTTCTTTTCATTCTCTTTCACCTCCTCCTCCCACTACTTTACCTTTTCCTGTTATTAGCAATATTAAAGAAGATGAATAAAACCTCTATTTTGGTTATATTAGTTTACCGTGATTTAGAGTGTTTGTACTTTAAAATGCATTCACAAGAGAGCAGCATCACCTGGGCGCTGACTGGTAAGTGGTTGCAAAAATAGAGAGTCGAGCACACATTTCATTCCGCAGTCGGTTGGTGGGGACACTTTTTGAACGACTTTTTCTTTTTTGCAGCACGGTCANGGTTGGTGGGGACACTTTTTGAACGACTTTTTCTTTTTTGCTGCACGGTCAGTCTCTCACCAGCCATGCTTAGCGGGCTGATGGAGCAAGGATACACACCACTTTAAAAGACTGCGCATGATCTTCGCAACAATTTCAAAATCTGAAGGAGCGAGCCGAGGATCGAGAAAAGTCCAAAACAGAAGCACTGTCTGAGAAAAACACTGAGTTTTCGGCACCTGGATAAAACTTTTCACACTACCATCGGGTAAGATGCAAACAAAAAATTTGATAACTTCAATTGCTAAAATTACCATTTATTAAAGCCTTGTTAACGCAGGGACAACATGGATCACGATGATGAAGAGCAGCAACTGCAAGTGGTGCTGAGGATGCTCGACCGAGTGGGTCTCTGGTGGAAGGAGGTAAACAATGACGTGCTCCTGATTCCATTATTCCTTGATCACATCAGGATGCACCGGTTGCATTGGTACCCAAACCTCTTTCTGCCAAAGCTGTTTGCCGCCATAGTCTTTCAGGCTGAGCTGGAAACCACTGATCAAAACAATGCATCACTCTTCTTCAATCGCATTCTAGTCGGACTCGGTCCGGAGCACTTTCCGCTTGAAATCGTCTGGCCGGTGTTGCGATCACTGTTTCAGACGGTCTCCAAAGATGCACTTCGCTTCTGGGTTATTGAAGCGCGGGCTGGCACCTACTACAATGCAAGGTACTGGGACGAAGTAACCCAACGGGAGATTTCACTGGGGAATTTGAAGTACCGAAACTCTCTCTTGTACCCGAACCTTCTCCTAGTGCTGCTCGCCTCTCTAGTGACCTTCACGCAGACGATTCCTCCCCGAGACTTGCTGCTCCAAGTGACGGATATTCTGGAACAGCGCCGCAAAGAGGAGAAAAGTATTAGATATCTTGTTGATGATGATGAACCTTCGATAGCGTTTCTCTATCGGATGGGCACTGCATTGGACGTCAACTTTGGGGGAGCGGTGGTTGCACGACTGGCCCTGAATAAGTGCTACCAAAATGATACAGCTCGCGCCAAAGAAGACTTTCAAGCCGTTCTCCTCACTCTAAGTAAGCCATTGCGCGCCCGACTGGGATTGATCTGATGCTAGCAATTGTCGTCAATACCTTTGACTTTCACTTCATTTTTTCAACAAAGTACACTTGACTGTACTTTCACTGTCACAAATAGTTGCACAATTGATTTGTACAAAAATATCATT
>NW_016204494.1:0-2244 GCF_001687245.7 Rhagoletis zephyria
ATTAAATTGAAATCAGAAAATGTCTTAAAAGATTAAAATTAATAAAAAAAAAAATTTAAATCAATTTTATACATACATATGTATGTATTTAGGTATTTAGNCTTAAAAGATTAAAATTAATAAAAAAAAAAATTTAAATCAATTTTATACATACATATGTATGTATTTAGGTATTTAGATTTACTTAAAAATCGGTATGTACATACATGCATATTTAATTAAGCTTAAAATTGTACTTCCTCACTCTTGTACTTCACTTCATTGACTGACTTCAACTTCGCTGCAAATTGAACAACGCAAAACATGATTTTCATGCGAGACAAATTTCCACTGAAAGTAACGGTAGAAAAAGAATTTTTGGATATTCTGCATTCCCTGAAATGAAGCAAAGAAGCGAAACAAATAAAAAATTGTGGGACACTCTACTTTGCATTCCCCGAAATGAAGCAAAGAAGCGAATTAAAAAAGAAATATTATAGGGCATTCTACTTTGCATTCCCCGAAATGAAACTTTGTTTCATTATAAATATAAATAAATAAAATATTGTAGGATAAATAAAATATTGTATTGTAAAAGAAGCGAAAAAATTCGAAGGCATTATAACGCTATGCCTTCTAGAAAACGTGACCACTAAAAGCGTTTACCGACTTTTAGTTGGGAATGCATAAAAAATTACGGTGATACTTTGTTTTAACCGCAAGAACAAATGTACCAATTCAATTGGAGAATGTAATTAATTTTTATACTAAGTACCTGTAAATAGTATGCAGTACACAATACTCATATCTGTAATAAGAAATGTTGAGTAATTTGTTCGGATTTTGAGGATTTTTCATTTGTTTTTGAGGAGTTTGGTAATTTTTTTGTGGCAACACTGACATACATACATATGTACATGCGGCGTATGAACTTACGGTAATTTTAAGGTACTTAGGTACTTGAAACTTGCACTTTCTTACACGTACTGAAATTGAACGGACTACAAAACTGCATACCGAAAATATTTTCTAAAAATTCTGATTAAAAAGTTTGAAATTTTGAAGAAAGTTTTTTTAAGTTTGATTCATTTTTATGAATTTTGTACAAAGTTTTCAAGTAAATATATGGTTTTTGTTATAGAATGAGCTATATTTTAAATGAAAATTAACGAAAAATATTTATGATGGAAAACATCTTGAATATGTATTGTGAAAAAACTAAATTACGAATACTTCTGCGAGCGACGGTATGTACTGACTATTTCAACACTTTTTGAGTGTAGTGCGGATTCATTCACTACCACTAAATTTCGTTGTAGTGAAACAGGATAGCACTATCACTACAGTTTTTAGTGGTAGCGAAGGAGTCAGACAAATGAATTTCGCGTATTATCCAAAAACATCTAATTTATGCCAAATATTGTATTGAAAAACTACGAGGCCCCATAGCGAGAGAAATAATTTATTTTACTTTTAATTTCTAATCTCGTATTCAAAAAATATATGAAGTACTAAAAACTGTGGTGTAGTGGTTAAGTGCGCGGTACCCCTCCTCAGGGCCTGGGTTCAAGCCCTAGTCAAAGCAACATCGCAAAAAAAAAATTGTACGGTGGGTATATTCTCTTACATTAATGTATGCGTACATTTCGATGGTCCTGTGCAATAACGACATAATTCGAAATTCAAAAAACAAAAACTGTTACTACTGTTAAGTGGCTCTTGTCTCTAATCCTTGTCTAATCCATTTCCATCCTTTACAAAAGTAAGCAGTAAGGATTGCTTAAGTAAAGTAAAGGAAAAAATTTTAGAATTAAAAAAAAACGTGCTAAATTAAAAAAATACGAATTTGAAAGAGCACCAACCCAACTTGTTTTTAATTTGAGTATGTACATTGCAAAATATGTCGTTGTGAAGTGCACAGATGCTTTTTCGTAATTAAGAAGAAAAAAAAGAATTTAAAAGAAAAAAGGAATTTTTTATGTTCCGTCTGATGGCAATTGAACCCGGACCCTCTTGGCAGCACACTCAGCTACAGCCATACATGTAAATCAGGGTACTCACAGTTTACTTCTAAAGTTAAAAGGTGGCAACTTTAACAAGATAACACACTCGAACTGTGAGCAACCCTTATGTTTAAATAAAGTATTAAGTTGATCAACAATACCACGCATTGCTAGACCGTTTGCCTTTCACGCGTTTGTGTTTAGAGAGCATCAACAAACCACATACATATTTCTCTCTATTCTCTCTTCTCTTTTTTATACT
>NW_016204496.1:0-2244 GCF_001687245.7 Rhagoletis zephyria
CCGTTATAACATTTTCAATATCTCAATTCTATCGACTAGGTGTATGGTGTCAAGTTAGCACTACATACCATTTTTTCTTAAAAAACGAGAGCTACAAATTTTTTCTTTCCACAACAAATTTACAACAAAAACACTACAATTAATGCCGTAGTTAACTTTTTAAATTTCAAAAAGTGTAGTGCTAACTTGACACACGTAATATATTTGCCCAAGGCATCATACCTCAGGCATGGAAACATGCTATCGTAGTGCATATCCCCAGGCCAAATAAATTAAGCACAGACGTCTCGGGGTTCAGACAAATTAGTTGTTGTTGTAGCAGCATACAAATTCCCTAAAGACTTTTTGCANTGCATATCCCCAGGCCAAATAAATTAAGCACAGACGTCTCGGGGTTCAGACAAATTAGTTGTTGTTGTAGCAGCATACAAATTCCCTAAAGACTTTTTGCAGAGTGTTGCTGGAGTGACAGTCCTTGACCAGATATAAATCTGGGTCGTTCCGGTTACGTAGACCCGACTGTCGTGGGAACGATACCAATTAGTCTTCTCCCTTGCTTAAGCAAGGTACTCGAAAAAATTTTTGCGAAAAGAATAATTTGGTTTGGTCTTACTAACGGCTTTATCGATTCAAATCAGACAGCATTTAAAGAGGGGCAAGGAACAATAGACGCTTTGCTGGTTTTCGAAAATTATGTATCAAACGCTTTGGCGACAAAAAATCATGTCTTCACTCTTAGCCTCGATTTTGAAAAGGCTTTCTTGACCAACAGAACGTTCGCTGTCAAATACAACAATAAATTTTCGAAAACCAAGAGGCTTCATAATGTAATACCTCAGGGCTCACCCCTTTCGGTAGTGTTATTTATTGTTGCATTCGACGAAACTAATAAAATATTTCTCAACTTTAAATGGATATCGTACATGGTTTACGCGGACGATGTGATACTCTTCACTAAGTGTAAAGATCGAAAATTAGTTCATGACGACTTCCATCAAATCCTTAGAGCGATTTCTAATTGGTCAGAAGATTCAGGAGCATCCCTTGCATACGACAAATGTAAAATTCTACACTTATGTAAGAAACAAAATTGTTCTTCTTTGTTGTTAAATTTTAATGGTATCGATATTAAAAGCTATGATAGCTTAAAAATATTAGGTGTTATCTTCGACAAAAGATTTACATTTAGAGAACACTGTAAACACCTTAGAGCAGAGTTAAGCAAGACTTATGGCCTTATTCATAAAAAATAAAGTACGTTTAAAGAGCTTTATAAAATGACATTTTCATACATTTTTCAATTTATAAACCTTTTTTAAAGCTACTTTATTTTTTATGAATAAGGCCATTAATGTTATAAAATACTTGTCGTCGAAACATTGTTTGATAGTCACCAATACTTGTTAATGTCACAACTGCTCTTATGATCTCAAAGGTGGATTAGGGACTGCCGATATGCAGGCATTGTGCAAAGGCCAACATAAGGATGATAACACCACCATATCATGCAGCTGTTAGGAGAAGCATCCGCGCCTTCCCTACATCACCAATCGCTTGCATTCTCCCGGAAGCTGGGATGCCGTTACTTCAAGAACACATTGCATACAATACCCTCAAATTAATACCAAAAGTTTTACAAGGCAACAATTCCCTGGAGCTCAACCTAGCAAAAACTCAAACAAATAAGAAAAAAAATTCTCGCCACCCATCCACAATAGCCAAATGTATGTATATCAGCGGCGAAAAACTGACGTGTGTCAAGTTAGCACTACACTTTTCGAATTTGGAAAAGTTGTGCTAACTTGACACCATACACCTAGTCGATAGAATTGAGATATCCAATATGTTACTATGCCATATAATTGTAGCTTTTAACTTTAAAATTTGTTGTGGAAAGAAAAAATTTGTAGCTCTCGTTTTTTAAGAAAAAATGGTATGTAGTGCTAACTTGACACCATACACTAGTCGATAGAATTGAGATATAGAAAAGGTTACAACGGCATTAATTGTAGCTTTTTTGTTGTAAATTTGTTGTGGAAAGAAAAAATTTGTAGCTTTCGTTTTTTTAGAAAAAATGGTATGTAGTGCTAACTTGACACCATACACCTAGTCGATAGAATTGATAGATAGGTGTATGGTGTCAAGTAAGCACTACATACCATTTTTTCTTAAAAAACGAGAGCTACAAATTTTTTCTTTCCACAACAAATTTACAACAAAAACACTACAATTAATGCCGTAGTT
>NW_016204497.1:0-2244 GCF_001687245.7 Rhagoletis zephyria
CATACATTTGTATGAAAGTGACTGAATTTGCGTCTTGTATTTATGTTTGCGTATATAAATGCAAGTATGACATTTAATTTTAGTCGTTACATGAGTCTACTTTTATGGAAGTACGAATGTGCACATACTATATACATGTATGTGTGTATACATGTATGTACTTATATGGGACTGAATATTACCCTACAAGAAATTTTACCAGCACAGAAATAATATGCACTGACTGGACGTTGTTGGAGGGCAGTGGTTTTAGTTAAATACTTTTCCAGGTGATTTTAGCTGTACCGGGGCGACGTTGTTTTCATTTCCAAAAAAAATTGTAATAACTTATTTTTTGCCAAGAGCTTATATTTAATAGATAAGCTTCAACAGTTACGAAAATATCGTAGTTTTTCTATATCCGTAAACTAGGGTTGCATGGGAAGTAAGCGTGGGTGTTTTCCAATTTTCCCCATTTTCAATACCCTCCGTCCTTATTCCACGAGAAATACGCATACCAAAGTTTCCTTGAGTTATTTCTAGTTATCGTTTGCACGGACGCTCGCACAGATATACAGACAGACACCATTTATTTAATAGATGTTTCTTTTTGTATTCTGAGCATTTTGGTATATTCTTTTACATATATTTTTCTATATCTAACTCGACTCCTTAAGGCTGTTACATGCAACCGTTGTGACAAGTGCGCTTGGTTATAAAAAAGTATTTGCAGCACAGCGTAAGATGTGGCTTTATTTTGAACACACCAAGATTGTTTAATCTAAGTTAAACTAAAAATTTGAACCACCTGTTTCTTGCAGGGTAGCTTTGAACGTGCTCGGCTGAAAGGCAACGTCTAAGTATTCGCACAAGCTTGCATAGTCTTGTTGTTATTTATGTAAAAATATATGCGTGTGCGAGTAGCTTTAAATCAATTTTGTGTAACAAGTGAAATTTCCTCCAATATATTTAGACGCATAGCAATGCAGTGGAATGCGAATGTGAAAAGTCTTAAAAAATTAAAAAGTTTACTGAAAATGGGCAACTGTTGAAATTCAACTATAGGTAAGTGAAATTTTAATTGAATGTGTACTTTTGTTTTTGTGCCCAAATGTGTATTAAAGGAATATCAGTCAGTCAGCCATACATTAGTATATATTAATAACAGAGAAAATATTTATTCAACAAGGTTTTTAAATGTAAACCAAATCGTACAATATACAATTTTCAAATGCCTCGACTCCTTGGCCTCCCAGCGGATTAATTGTTTGCGGTACATTGTCATCGGGTTCTGAGCTAAGTTTGGAGTTTGAATCGATTGCAAGATTTGACCCATAAACATACATACATATATAGCAAGTTAAAAGCTTGTAAAAAAGTTTATAATTTCTTAATGGCAAAAAAAATATTTTACAAGCATTTAGGTAGGCAGAAGCAAAAATTTTGATTAATTATGCTCAATTTACCGCTTTGAAAGGGTTGATCAATTACGCCTTAAAAAGGGCAGCGACAATTGAAAAGCCCATAACCGTAAATACTTACGCTTGATTACATTTCGTTGCTGTTTTTAAATAGCGTGATTTTGATTTATCTTCACTTCAATAAAAAGCAGAGCCAATACAAATGAGCAGAGCCAATACAATTGAACGCAAATATTTTAACATATTTTACGGTGCCTTGAATTTTTCGGCTGTCTTTTATTTGCAACAACCTCGCCGTTTTCCACTTAACAAATGCCCTGCTTATGCATCCATTTATATCGTGGCCTATCCACCTCCTGTATGGCCTTTCCCGCTTATATAGCCTTGTCCATTTCGCCGGACTTCTCCTTCTATATGCCAATTGTCCCTTGTAAAGTGATTAATTTTCAAAGAAAACGACAATTATTGTTTTTTATGTATTTTTTCGTCTTCAAATTATTTTTCTCTTAAACTTTGTCTTTGCTTCTCATTGCTTTCTTCACATTCAAAAATATAAATATTTGTTTTAGGTATTTTTGATAAGTAATGGTAGATACAAATAAATAAATAAATTACTAACAATTAAGGAAATTACGCCTAAAAACTAGAACTTCTAGAATTTGTAGCTATTATTTGTAGTTGCTGTTACGCCTGCTGTCTCCTAATCCCATTAGCGAGTGTTATTTAAACGCCTTGCATTTTCACCGCACACATAACACTCATACGCCATGGCCACCAGCAAAAAGCTCTGACACAGTGCCGCGCAAATTTCCAGCTATTTTTCCAATAACAATTAACATAACAA
>NW_016204498.1:0-2243 GCF_001687245.7 Rhagoletis zephyria
ATGACGTAAGTTAAATGTTTCTCGCCGTTTTCATTTGAAATATTTATTAATTTCCCTAAAAATAATCAAAAAAAAGTTTGCAAATCGCACCCATTTCAAATCGTACGACTCGCAGCACATGCCCAATAAACTTAATATGAAGCTTGAATCTTCATATTTTCAGATAACTTCTTAAAATCTTNGCTTAACTTCAATCTTAACTGCGTTAACTCGTTTCACTCTTCTTATATTCAATGTATATATTCTACTAATTGATCCTTTTAAAATATTTATTTATTATTAAAGTTTATACAGTTAAGTTAAATTAATAACTGTGCATAATATTTTAATGAAGAACATTCATTTTATTGTAAACATATGGGAATGTGCCATTCGTACCATTTGAGATCGATGCGATCTGCAAAGCCTTCTTCGGAGATTGGTTAACAAAACGGCAATATTTGGCACTGCATCGATAGATATGACGTAAGTTAAATGTTTCTCGCCGTTTTCATTTGAAATATTTATTACTTTCCCTAAAGATAATCAAAAACAATTTTGCAAATCGCACCCATTTCAAATCGTACGACTCGCAGCACATGCCCAATAAACTTAATATGAAGCTTAAATCTTCATATTTTCAGATAACTTCCTAAAATCTTGTTTATATTGCACAGTTGTGCAGGCTAAAATCATAGTATTTTTGACATGTTCGTCAGTCAGTACGTTTCGGTATTTGGTTTTTATAGCCATTAGTTATGAAAAAGCCTGATGCAGAAGAGTAAACGTCTGGAAATGTTGAAAGTTACATCCATTCATCGATTGAGTACATCGATTTCGAGATTGCAAAGTTGTATTGAAATCATTTAGTTTTGCAGTCACATCAGTTAAAAATGCTGCTTTTGGATTTCAGGAAAATCTTTATTTCTGTCATCAAAGCTACAAATATTGAGAGCACTTTACCTTGACTCAGCCATCTTACTTCAGAGTGGTAGAATATGTGACCGAATTCACTCTAAAATTCATCGAACAAGACTTTGAATTGCCGATGCTTTAACGGTCATCCGCGAATCAAATTCACAATACGAATGATCGTGCTCATAACATTGTCAAGGTTGAGTGTTTTTGCAATCAGATTTTCCTTCTTTTTCACTACGTTATATATATATATCTTGCCCACGAGTACGAGTTTCCAAAGTCAGATTGACTAAAAGTGCCTCCTTGGCAGAAAAATCTGATAATACCTCTCTGGTGAACACTAATAAGTGCGGAGAGTCTGAAACATGGGTCGACTCATCCATTTGTAAGGAACCTAGTCACATTTCTTGAAATCGCTTTTTATTTGGCCATGAATATCGTTTGGTAGGTCATCAGATAACGACCATTTTTTATTGCTGAGATTACGCTGTTTTTGTTTTGAAAATTCTGAAACAGAGATTCTGTCATGTCTAGCATAGAAAGATAAGAAGTGAATGAGTTCGTGAAAATTCAAAAATAAAAGCTTACTTATGTACCAAAAAAGCTTCCAATTGTTAAACTTTTCAATTCAATACACAATATTCTGATCATCTTCTTGTTTGCGGGCGCCTACAATTTAGGTCGCGAGCTACCAGGCGCCCGCGAGCTACCGGTTGGACACTACTGTATTAGACTGTGTCAAATAAAATGAGAAATTTGTTTCTTTCGGTCAATTATGAAAATTCGTTTGTCGGAAAAAATAGTTATAGCAAAATATCAGCCCCCTATATTCATTTCTGACCGACTTTAAAAAAAGGAGAAGGTTTTCAATTTGTCCATATATATATATTATTTTTATGCATGCTACCACATAACTTTGGACCACGTTAACCGATTTCTATAATGATTTTTTTAAAAGGTGTTATCTCAAAGGTGGTCCCATACTAATTTGGTTTAGATCCGATCATTGAATCATGAAGAAATTAATGATAATCTTAAATTTTTATATGGGAATTGAAGTCGGTTTTGTTAAAAATTACTTGCTCAGTTAGCGCTCGCAAATTCGAATTCTTAATATAAAAAGGCTTTTTTTGTATAGCCAAATTGCGAAGTATTTTGTATTTTTGTTTTTTTTTTTGGGTTCGAGCTGCTTCGGCCGATGGAAGAAAAGGCAAAACGTTTATGTTAAATCCCTAAAGATGACACAAGAGTGTTGAAACGCGAAGGAGGGAAGAAGGGAAAAAAATATAAACATTTTGCCATTTTACTTCATCAGGAGAAGCAGCTCGGATCCACAAAAAAAAAAA
>NW_016204500.1:0-2243 GCF_001687245.7 Rhagoletis zephyria
AAGGCTCGCTGTAGTCCTGGCTTGCCAGACTTACCCCCCTGTTTTTCTAGTCATTTGTACACATTTCTTCAGCAATTTTAATTCATGGACTCAATCTCACTCATTCATTCACTCCCTCACTGGCATGATCTCATCGTTGTCGCAGTAGCTTTTTCTTCTCTTTTCCATCTTGAACTCACCACTCATTCTCTGTACCAAAAAAGCACAATAAAGAACCATCTTTTTTGACCGTTTTTGAACGAATTGAACACGTCAGCAGTGCAAAAACAAAACAAAAAACAATCAGTAGTCGCCACCAAATCAATCGATGGGAACGGAGGAAAACAAATAGGTGTCCCAATGCTGCTGCTTCAAAAGGAAAGAACCAACATTTGCACTTGAATGGAGCGACAAATTGGCCAGACGCACACACACACATTTAGCTGATCAGGATGATGATCTCTCTTTTTCTCCTCCTCTTTCTCTCGATCTTTTTTAACTTTTTTTCTCTTTCACCGGCTCCTCTCTTCACCCCTAAGTAAAAGACAATAGCCAGTAGCACTAGAGAGCGCAATCATGCAAATGCACGAGCTTCTACTCCAAATTAGATTAATCGGCGGCGTCCTCTTCATCATCATCGTCTTCTCCTTTTTCTTCAAGTCGTCCACAGCTATGAGGTGCTCATAAGTGCACACCGAGAGCAGCCACTTTCCACGCTTCGACAACTCCGATGGTCCAACAGCTTCTGCTGCTGTACCTTTTGAGCTACTCCTGAGAATAGCTGCTGCTGCTTCATGGCAATTAACGGAAAAGCTTCTGTTCTTTCTGTTCAGTCTGTGTGTCTGTGTGTGTTTGTGCAGTGCACTTAATTAGTGCAATCAGTGCTGAGCTGCTGCTGCTGTTGCTGCTGCAAACAGACAACTAGTGTTCTATCAGATCAACGACTTTGGACTGAGGCTTCAGTTGAAGGTAGTGGTGGTGGTGGCGGTGGCGAAGTGCTGAAGTGGTGGTAATCGAACGCCGACCTACACTTCGTCCTTTTCTCTCGTTTGCCAACTTGTCGCTCTGATTGTCTCGTTTTCTCTCTCTTTCCTTCCTCACTGGCACCAAGCTCCCTTGGTGCTCTTTGCTCTCTCTCTCCGCTGTCTGTCCGCCTAATAAGGCTAATTGTGCTTTATTCTCATCTGCTGCTGCTGCTGCCTTGGCTGGAGCCTGAAGCTCACAGTTGTCTGCCGCTGCTGTTGTTGCGATATTCATTTGCACGCTTCCGACTGAGTGGGAGCTACACAGTCTGCTAGACAGTGAGATCGAAGGTGTTTGAATATTACATTATTTTTCACCTCGGCGTGTGTACTTGTACTTCGAGGACAACCAAAACAAGGACGACAAGAATGGAACATCAGCGGCAGCAGCAGCACCACCACCACTTTTCTCTCATCTAAATTGGTGCACTCGTTTGATTACAGCACACATTTGAACAGCAGTGCTCACAGTGGTCAGCCGTTCATCAAATTATTACCTTCCAGCAATTTTTATTTTTCAACTAAAAAACTTCCTTTAACTTTTGCACCAAAAATGTCCCGACTAGAGCAGATGCGCCAGCACTTTCTCCAGCGAGTGTACAGTGAACAGGCGGCGACTGCAGTCGTCAGCCAGCAAAACTACAACAACTACCACTACCAAAAATCCTCCACCCCAGCTCGAGCAGCACTGAGCAGCGCCAAATCATTGGCTCACCTTCCCTCCACTTCCGTTCACCAGAAGATCTCAGCCAATTACCAGTCTCCCTATCAACAGCAGCCCTATCACCCTCTCATGCGGCGCACTCCCAGCTGCATGACAACCAGCTCCATTTCAAGTGTAAAGGCAAAGGTTGACCGGCGAAACAGCTCAGCGAGCAACTGCAGCACAGGCAGCACCAGCCTCTCTCGTGTCAAATCGCTAACCAGTATTCACCAGCAGCAGCAGCATTTGGAGCCATATCGACCACCAGCACCAGCAAAAGTATCCAAACACAGTCAAGCACCACTGGCAAAAGTGCAACCCAGTAGAGTAAACAACACAGCCTCGTCCGTAGGGAACAAAGTCAACAGCAGAGCACCACAGCCACCCACCACTTCTCAGACGTCCTCCACCGGCACCTCTTCAAGGGCTGCGGTTGAGTCAAACAGTGGCAGCAGCAGCCAACGAAGACCGTCCTCGACAAACAGCAACCGAAGCAGCCACTCCACTCGAAACGAACAGGCGAGTTTGGAGTGCAAACA
>NW_016204501.1:0-2243 GCF_001687245.7 Rhagoletis zephyria
ACAAGATCGTCCACGCGTTTTTTTATTTCCTCAGCGCGATCTATATATTGCTTGATATGCTCGTAAAGAACTGTTTTCTTTTTCAAATTTATGTTACTACTTGCAATTTTCATAAGAATTTGTACGCCATCTTGGTAGAGATTTTGGGCTTCCAAAATGCGCCCAGCCTTATCGCACTGAACAGCACGTTTTAGTATATCTCTGGCATTCATGTAACACAAATTAATTAAACAATTTTGTTCTTACAAATATATGAACACTGCATACACATGCAATTTGAATTTGTATACAATTTTTAAAACGATTTCGGTTCTTTATGTTAGATTATAATTGCACATGCAATTTTGGTGTAAAACACAAATACTTAGACGATTATTCTTGCAATAGAAACTAACAAAACACACAATTTTACATATTTTTTATTTTATTCAAATGACAAGGAACTACCAAAACAATATTTCCAACGAAATTTACATACGTCAATCTTCTTTTAACTTCGTTTGTTTGTACGCACTTTTAGGGCCCAGTGTTGTGTAAAGTCCAAACAGAATTTTCGCTCCAAAAAATATGACTTATGACTCAAACGCAGACTCAATTTTCCAACTCTTCATAGGAACTTGGTGTTCAATGTTTTATTTAGCGCTTGAACCGCCGAATCCAATAAAGCACGCCGGTTGTTTCCCTTTTGTGCCAACCGACGCAATTGCAAATTCCAAGTGTTGCCAATTCTGTATCCATTTAATGCATAGGAAGGCTTTCCATCATTTACGGTAATCTCCGTAGACTCTTTTTCTCATACACTGAAAGGCACGCCTCATCAGATGATTTCTTCGTCCACTCTTCTGCTCCATACCTCAGGACGGGCATCATGAGAGATCATACTCAAGTAGCACACTGGTGTATAACTTTGTGTAAATTTACGAATTTTGGTATAAATCTGACTAATTGTACCAAAATTCACAAATTTATACCAAGTTATACACCAGTGTGCTACTTGAGTAAAGCGTGGTTTTCATTCTTTTAGAGAAAGCACTTAACTTCTCAATTGTCTACTCAGTACAAAGTGGAACTTGTTAGTAAAATGTATTCTTTGTTGAATTTCAAGGCGGACCTTTTTATTGGTGTTAATACTGGTTCATAAGTTAACGAGCCCCTCGCAAAATTTAAAATTAGAACTGTCAACATAACCCAGGCGTCAAGACGCTCCAGCGTTGACTGCTTGTTTGTTGACAGAAGATATGAACATATTTTTCTACTCGTTCACCACCAAAAAGGCAGAACAGACGTCGTGTTTTCTATTAGCGGGTAAATCGGATGCCAGCAGCATGCGCCGGTAATAGTAAGCTATTTTATTATTATCTTTTTCAGCATCAGATTAAAGAAATCACATGAAAGGGAATCGCTCTGTCTGAAATCCCGTTTAGTACCAAACAGATCGAGGAGGTCATTCCCTATTCTGACAGAGCTGGTGCTATTGCTCAACGTCATTTTGCACAGCCGTATCACCTTCGCAGGGAGAAAAAATTCAGACATTGTGCATAAGGCCAACTTATTTTCATGCTATCGAAAGCGGCTTTGAAATTAACAAATAGACGATCCTCCTCTCGCGACTCTTTTCCAAGATTTGGAGTATTATGGATACCTGCTCTATGGTAGATTTTCCAGGTCTAATGCCACACTGATAAGGCCCAAGCAGTTCGTTGACGGTGAGCTTCANTGGGCATGCGATCCGCGTAAGAGTCGATGCATGCATCTTATCAACTCCTCGCCTTGCATAGCTCAGCTGGCAGGCCGTCAGCCCTAGCAGATTTGTTTTTTTTTCAGCTTCGTCATTGATCTTCGTACCGCGTCATAGCCGTGCAGTGGGACATCTATTCCGTCATCATCGAGTGGGGGCTTTCGTTGCAGGAGAACCTTCCCCGATAAACACCCGGTTACATACTTAACCACAATAAACTTTAACGATACATTTTAGAATTATTTTTTTTCCTAGAGTCGTTATTAACCCCAAAACAATGCAATCAGAAAACAGCACTTAAACAGAATACGTGTTCGTTTTAACTTATTTTAAATTTCCACGATCCACGAATAAATCCGAGCAGACTGGGTGTTAAGGAGTTCAGGTGTTCATCTCTTAACATATCGCTGCCAAAAGCCTCACATCCAATCTCCAAAAAGGCAGGCAGAAGCCTAGAGAGAGTTCAGGAGAGGAAAGATAAATAGGGTTGTCATCAGTACATAGC
>NW_016204502.1:0-2243 GCF_001687245.7 Rhagoletis zephyria
AAATAAAATTAGCAACATTACACTTTGTTGTTGGTGAGAGTACATACATCTGTTTATTATACTTATGGAGCTATGGTCACTTCATCCACATATCATTTTAGAATTATGTAATAATGTTGCGTTGCTTATTAACGTTCAGCATTTTCCAAACAATTTCATGCAGCATTTCATGATTTATTTTTTTGCAAATTTTACGTTTATTCACCATTTTGTCGTTCAACATTAGAGCAATGTGTATGTATGTATGTACATTAGGGCGTAACATGAAAAAAAAGTTTAGCGTGTGCCAGTTTTATTTGAACACTTATGTCGAATTTCCACTAGGCATTGAAATGGCAAAACATTTATGCCATTTAAAAAATTTAAATTTTTCCACTTTGTTATAAATCCTCCGAAATCTTTTAATGCCCAATATTGTCATAAAAAAATTTTGTCATTTAATGATCAGTGGAAGTCCAGCATTATGTATGTATGCCGAGAGAAAATTTTGGCTGTACAATTCTTTTAGGCACCCGCTAAAAACAGCTAAATCGCGTTTGTTGTTGTAACTTTCTTGTCTGTTGTCCGATTTTTAAAATCTACCTTCACTTGGCCGGTTGTAACACCGTTGGGGTAAAAATTTCCCTGAAGAAGCAATCGCAGCTGTAAAAAATACTTTTTTGAGCCGAGAAATCTGTTCGGCAACACGCTATCAACAAATCGGGATGCTATTCGATATTTAATTTATTAAAACAGAATGGTATTGCAATATTTTCTTTAAACTTCACAGTAGGGAGCGATACGAGAGCGTACTAGAATCATGAAAGGACTTAATTATTCATCCCAGCGCAAAAGTTAGCAGTTGCTAAGTGATGTGGTAAGGACTTTGAAATTTTAACGATGTGATTAATTAAAAATATTATTAAAAAAACTCATGCAAAGTAGAATAACAATATGGGTATCAAATAAAAGAGAAATTTCTGTAGAATTAAAAAGTTTAAATTTTTTGGTGCATAAGGACGAATAGGTCCTTTTCAAATTTTATCCTTGAGTACCCTTGATTTGTAATATGTATTTAAAAAAAAAATTATGTTAAAGGCTAAAATACACACGACCACATCCTCGCCTTTCTAACTTTATTAGCATAAAAAATTAAGTTAATTAAAAATAAATTTTTTGTAAATACTACAGAATTCTCTCTTTTTTTGTTCTTTATTCTACATTGCACTAAATTTTTAGAAATAATTTTTTGAATCTGATATTTCTGAAATTTCAAGCTCCTTTAAAAAATGGCATGACGTCAGAGAGAAATACTGAAAACGTAGTTTCACTTTTCTGGCCCGTTGTTTCATGAGTATAGTCATTGACGGTTTCGTGTGCTTTGAAATTTTTTGGTTTTTGTCGCAAGGTCACTTGTTATCACTTTTTTTTTTTTGTTTTCAGCGGGTGCCTAAAAAAATGTTTACACTCGACATAAGTGTGCAAATAAAACTGACTTTTTTCTTTCGTACATAGTGACACGGCTTAATGTACATACATACGTACATATATCCTATGCCTCGTCTACAAAATTGTGTTGAAAAGTGATGCGTGCAAGTTAGGTGGATAACTAATTACTGACCTCATGTGTTAGACATTTGCTAAAAAGGCCTGTTCAACTACCAAGCCGGTTCATTTGACATCAACGTCTTCTCGTCGAGATATTTTTCGACAACGGACACTAATCACGGGGCTTAGATCCGGAAAATACCTTCGATGAGGAAGAAATTAGAAGTGTAATTTATTTAAATAGGTTGGTATTTGTTTGCTCCGAAGTATTCGGTGTTTCATTTTGATGAAAGAGTACTTTTTTATTTGAACAGCCTTTTCTTATTTGTCGGTTTTAGACGAGCCCAAAAAATTTCGCAATTTTCGTCTCACCCTTGCGAAATTATTCCATTTATTTCTTAGACTAGGTGGCAAAAAAAATTAATGCAGAATGGAGTTCGAAACTCCTGTTGTTTGAATGATATGTATTGTTATGGACATGATTAAAAATTTGATAAAAAATATGCCAAAACGTACTGTCATTTTCATAAAAGGTATGGAAGATCTAATTGAGCAGCTGCCAGATGCCAGTTGCCATCTGTAATACAATTTGAGCCACTTTCCACCCAACTGAAGTTCGGTTGCCATCCGTAAACGACCCATAAAGTGCAAAACATGTATACATATGTACATACAGATGCGTTCAACTAATTAGCAACGAAATCCAAAATGATATT
>NW_016204503.1:0-2243 GCF_001687245.7 Rhagoletis zephyria
GCTGTTGACATTGGCCCCAAACGCACCGGCCACGGCGAGAATGTACGCGTCGCGCCACTAATGACTTTTGCAGTCATTGCCGACAGGCAGATTAACGAAACAGCAAGTGCGAGTGCACGGCGGCGCGTAGAAGCGAGTTAAATTGAATTGCGTGGGTAGGAGTTGTTGCTGTGTACATTTGGCTGAGGTGAGTACGAAGAAGGCGCACTATCCGTAAAATGAGGCAGAAGATGAGCTGAGGTGAGTGTGCGAAGAGTCAAAGTTCGCTGAACTGTTGAGGATTTTACAACTTTAGTGTTAGAAATGTTTTTTTTTTTTGTTTAATTTCTATTTTATTGTAGTTGTCCGCGGCAAATAGCGGTTGGGGAGATTTGCTGCGAGGCTTTAGGGGATATCATAATAGCAGCCGATTGTGTAAAGAATTGAAAATGGCGAAATTTAATTGAATTGTAAATTACACAATGCATTAGTATACAATTTGGGAATAAATTAAGTATGCAGTGAAATAGTACTTTCGCAATAGTATACAGGTAATTGAACTAATATTTCACATGAAACACAATCAATGAATTAGTGGAATATAAAAATATAAAAATTTTAAATTGTATGAATTTGACTAGTGACGAAAAAACTAAAATCCCTCGTACTCGTATTCTTTTGAGATTTTATTCGTACTACAGGCAGCCTGACACCAAAAGCCGGGGTAAGACCCCATCAACGCTTAAGATCAATTTGTAACTTTTTGGAATGGCGTGGGACCCAAACAAACAGGGCGTTTCTGGCTAAGATCGTAAAGTGTCTTTCGTAAGACAAATGAAAGATTAATGGAAACATAGTTCGAAAGACTTTTGTTATTCCAGCACAAAGTTGTCACAAAAAAGCTCTATCATTCATTTCATTTTTAGGATTTCATTCTATTTATATTTTTTGTGTTTTTTAATTTAATTTTTACATTTTGTTTTAAAAATAAAAGTATTTTTTTAAGTAGTACTTCTTTTTTGATTGAATTTTTTTCTTCTAATTTAATTTTAGATTAAGTAATTTTAAAAAGGGAGAAATATGTTGTTTTGATTTCATTTTTTAAAATATTTTTATATATTTTTGCTTTATTTTCATGTTGCATTTCATTTTTGGGATTTTTTTTTTTTATTTTTTGTTTTTTAATTTAATTTTTCTTTTAATTTGTCCTTTTTTTTAAATAAAAGCATTTTTTAAGTACTACTTCTTTTTTGATTGAATTTTTTTCTTCTAATTTAAATTTAGATCAAATAATTTTAAAAAGAGAAAAATATATTTTTTTAATTACATTTTTTAAAATATTTTTATATATTTTTGCTTATTTTCAGGTTACATATTTAAATTTTTTTTCACATAATTTTCTTTTATTTAATTGTTTTTTTTATTGTTTTAAAAAGGAATATATATGGCGTACTCTTTCCGAACGTTACCCCCACTCTGCCCATTTTTCTTTTAACTTAATATATTTTTTTTTTAATAAGTAAAATTCATGAAAAAACACAAGCTTTCCGATGCCGACTGGCATACCCTAATTTCAAATGTGTTTACAAAATTTTTCTTGCACGTCCAGTTTTAGAGAAAAATCTGCTGAAGTGTGAAAAATACCAAATACAGCCAATTTCAAAAAAAAAAAAAATATTTTGGACTTAGTTTTTCCGAGGCAAAAAGCGCATACATGAAAAGATACACAGTCAGCGTCAAATATATGAATACCCTGACGATTTTGACGATTTTATTTATTTATATTTTCCATAAAATTTTTTAATTTTTTTTTTTTTTTTATAAAAATATAGTTCATTCAACAGCAAAAACCAGCATAATAATTTTTTCTTAATTTCTTATAGAACTCGGGGAAAATTTAAGAAATACCAAAAAAAAAAATCATAAAAATTTTCAACTTCTCAATTCGATTTCTTAGAAAAGTTTTTAGTATGCAGTTTTGTAGCCCATTAAATTTTAGTACAATAAGGTGCAAGTTTCGAGTCTCTAAAAATTACCGTTGATTAAAAAAACTGCGTTAATAAACAGGTTTTTCCCTACCACCTTCCTCGGCACTTTCTTTTATCCCTCAATAGTGCCCTCAATATTTCATTTTGCGATTGCCCTGAAACGTTTGAAATCCTTTTATACAAAACAAAACAAAAATTTATTGCGGAATGAGCGAAAAAAAGTACGTTTCAATAGAATGCACCAAGTTACATAGAAATTTGAAGAAGCAATTTTCT
>NW_016204504.1:0-2243 GCF_001687245.7 Rhagoletis zephyria
TTTTTTATTGCAAAATGTAAAAAGGCGACGACTCGCAGGTTCGGCAAAAAAGTTTTTTCGAGTTTGCTTAGCAAAATTGCTTTAGAATCAGGGATCTACGGCAAACTTTAGTTTGCTTGCTTGTAAGGTGGTACGGTCCGTAAACATGTACATATGTACAAGAACCAGTGCCTCCAATGCACTTTGCAAGAATTCCATAATTGTAAGCGATCTACTTTCAGGCGAATATCAAAAAGTTTGGAATTTCTTATCTTAAATGAATGCACTTATGAACATACATACATACATGCATGTGTATAAATATACATATAACCATATGTATGTAAGTATATGAAATTCGCATTTCATTTGCTCAAAGATTAAACGAATCTTGCATTCGTTTTGTATATTTACATGTGATATTATTTTAAGACCTTTATTTTAAGATATTCACAATTTTACTTTACGCGTTGAATACTGCATCCTTATAATCCGCAATTAAATTTACTGTACTTTACGTAAATCAGATATCATATTCAGTAAATATGTATTAAGGTAGATAGCGTTTGCATCTCGCCACCGAATCATAAAAAATTTTGCAGTATCATGTCATTTTGAAATGTTAGTTAGGTACAATAAGTATTTTGCACGGCTTTCGGACTTTTAAACGCAAATTTATATACCTATATGTAAAAGTAGATTTTCAGCGAGAACTTTTTTCTAAAATTCTACAATGTAAGAGAAGATTTCTACTACTTTATGAATCAAATGGAAAATATCTTTCTGTTTCTATTTCATTCATCAATTTCAGTTGCATAAGAAGTTCATATCGAGGGCTTATATTCAACACCCTCTTTCTACAATTTTCACAAAAACTACTTTGCGATGTTAGAACCCAGGCGGAATTTATCTGTCATCACTGATGTTAATTCTGACTTTGCAATTTAATAGTAAATTATTCTGTCATGCGTTAGACAAGGTCAGCATTAATATCACCGATGAGCGTTAAGTCTTGGGTGGATTTTTATAGCAGAATCTCATTTTTGTGAAAACTGCAGATAGAGGGTATTGAAAATACGCCTTCGATATAAAAGAAAAATTTCATTGGGTATACGCGGCGTCTCATGCAATCTCTATAAAATGCTTTAATTTTTTGTAATCTAAAGGTCTGAATGATGCTCTATTCTTGACACTCTGACCAGCTACAATATTTTCGCTGAAACTCTTAAAGCCACGAACATTCTTTTATTATTTTATACAAAATGTACATACATATATACATACATCTGTACATCTGTACGTACATATGTATATCCTCGCTATCAATACGAGTACACAAAAGCTCCCAGGGGATATCGACGGCTGAATGGAAGATCGACCTAACTCGGCAGACTGTTCGAAAACGCCCTATTTCGGCAAATGTTTGATGATGTTGCCTTTTTTGCCTATTGTTTAAAAAAAAAAGTGATTATAGCGAGGAAAAAGCCGTTGTTCCTGATAATATAAAAGTGTCAAACGTTCCATATTTAAATTGGGCGCCACTTGTATCAACTCACGTCAAGCGCACGTTTAGTTTAGTACATGCAAGGCTATGCGTGATTAACTCGATTTTCGGAATCGGCAAGCAATTATATATAGGAATTGGATATGTAGTGGCGTCCGTTGACATTTTTTTTCTGTAAACCAGTGTTGTTTTTAATTTTTTGTTTTTTTAGTGCCTTCCTTTGCCTTTTTGCTATTTTTAGTGCCTTTTCCTGCCTATTTCGCTATTTTATTTTGCCTTTTTTTATAGGTTTTTAGGTCCTAAAAATCCGTTCCCTGCCTATAAGCAACCTAGAAATAATTTTAGATCCCTCCAGCGGAAGCGAAGGCTAAGATGTAGAATATGGAGACATTAAAATATGTGAAATAAAAGCTCAATTGAAGGCGTATCTTAAAAAAAATGAGCCCATATCGGTGAAAATCCTCTCGATTGGTGGAAAACTATACTAAAATACAACAAATTGACAGATTTGGCCCGCAAATATTTGAGCGCCCCACCCGCCAGCGTTCCAAGTTAGCAATGCAGCCGGCCGTATATGTATACGAGCCTCCAGGAAATCGCCTCGTGGGAGAAAAGACAGCAAAATTACTCTTTTTTTGAAATATGTATAATATGCCCCTTTTGAACTTTGACTACTAGATTAAAACACTGTATAGGTAACGAGTGCATAACCTGTTCTAATAATTTACAAAATTTTTAAGTAATAAAAACGATGACTTAA
>NW_016204505.1:0-2243 GCF_001687245.7 Rhagoletis zephyria
TGAATGGCATCCACACACTATTTTCTAGTCTAAATTTATTTCAAAAAATTGTTGAGTCCATTTATTTTTAAATTTTTAATGATTTAATATTATTATAATACATACTTCTTGTATATGTAGTATGTAGTTAAGTAGTTATGGCGGCCGCAGAACTCATAAACACATACATATGTATGTATGTATGTACATGAACCTACAGATAACCAAACCAAAATATACGTATGTATGTACATATATATGTAGGTTCAGAAAATAGCAAAAAATTTCGCATTCCAACACATGACAGGCAAAAAAGTTTCGAAAGTAAACAAAATTCCTTCAAAATTAGCAAAAATATGACGCGTAGTGCGTAAGTAAGAATTTGTGCAAAAAACACATATGTACATATGTATGCAGGTATGTACCCATTTACGTACATACATACGTGAGTTTGCATAATTTTTTAAATTAAGATACGTAAAAAATTTTACAAAAACAATTTTTGAATTTTAGTCAACAGCTCACAGAATGTAAATAGCTTTGCACTGTGACAGTTTGATTGCCACTGTATTGCAAGTAATCACTGCTAAAACGATTTTTTTTTTTGCTGCAGGCAAATATACAGAATACATTTTCACACTACTCGCCAATTTTTGCAAATTACAAATTGGATGCATAAATATGTCGACAGTATTGGTGGAGCACTTAAAGATAGCGCGAAACATTTTCATAAAANAAGAAAACAAGTAATTTTTAAGCAAACCACAAAACCGAGTTCAGTTCTCATATAAAAGCTTAATATTATCGTTGATTTCTTCATTATTAATCCCTCAAAGGCAGTGACAATCACTTTCTCCAGGAGGGGATATCTCGAGGGGATGAGGAACTTAGCCTTTTTGAGGTCGAGGTCAATGTCGTCACAGTAGTAAAGTATTTGGATCTTATTCTAGACTCCAAACTCCCGTAAAGGTCTCGTGTGGAGGCGGCCACCTCCAAGACTACAAGAGCGCTGATGGTTCGCAAACGTCTAGCGGGAAAATCTTGCAGCAAGTCGACTTCAAGAATGTATTCTATCATTTTTGCGTTGACCTGGAGTACCTGTATTATGGACAGACGCACAACTGGTCAGCGTCTAGCAATGGTACACAGACGGCTCTAAAACCCCTCAGCATATTGGAGTGGCGTTTATGGCCTGAGACTGAAGCTTTCAATGCACTGGAGGGCCCTCCCAACCGAAAGTACATATATGCCACTAGACTGGGCGCATAGATTAACCTTCGAAAGAATTATCTAAGTGAGAGGATGCTTAGTCAGGCGGCACTCTCATCTCATTTGACCTGGAGTGTATAGAGAAGCTTAATGTCCTGATTGTGAACAATGCTATCAAACTAAAATGGGTACTAGCGCACATGAGAATCGAAGGAAATGAGGAAGCTAATCAATTAGGCCAAGTGGCTGCTGCCTCTGCCCCTAACCTTATGAGATACAGATTACTCATATTAACTTCACAAGGTGAGGCTAAGAATTATTACATGTTTTTTTACGGCTCGTTGTAGGCTAAAAGGCCACTTTCACAAGTTAGGAATTTGGTCAAGGGAACTTTGTGGCGTTTCGTAACTCCGCCAAAGAGACATCTTCACACCTGAAGATTGAGATTAATATTAAGATAATTTTTCCCATAATAATAAGTAAACTAAGCAGTTTACAAAAAATAAAAAATTAATTTTTAAATTTAAATCAGAAGAATAAAAGTAAAGCAAAATATTACAACTCAATACATAAATGAGAAAATATATTGCAAGTTTTATTCTTTATGAACATTTTTTGATCAAGTTTCACTTCTTCCGAGCATAAAAACTACAGGCAGTTCTTTTTTTACATTTTCTGTGTACTTATTTAAAAAAATATATATTTAATAGAAGAGAAATACATTTTTTACATTCATGGGCATACATATTTAATTGCACATGCATGTTTATTTTATACATAAAATAGCATTAAATCACTAAAATTTGATTGTATAATTCCTTAACAAATCAATAATAAATTTACTCAGCTTTTTAAGTATGTACATTAGTCCATACCACCTTTCAGGCAAACAAAAAAGAATTCGCCGTACACTTCTGAGTCTTAAAGTATTTTTGCAAGGCAATTTCGAATCTATTTTTGCCGAAACTAGGGGCCGCCTTTTTACATTTTTCGGTGACACCTAAATTTGGAAATACATTTTTTTGTAAACGTTCGACTAAACACATTTTTTTTTT